>NC_133661.1:161890866-162164893 GCF_037893015.1 Macrotis lagotis
CCAAGTCTCTCCAGAGTTTTTCCTTTTCTAATATTGGTATTCATGTTTTCTGAGCCCTTTGAAATAGACCAAATATTTCCTGCATGTTCATTGAAGCTCTTATTGCCTAGATAACATTTTCTCTTTGAAGCATGTCTGATTGATGAAACTAATTGATGGCTTGGCAATTAAATTTTGAGCATCTAACATTGTCATTTAAAGGGAAAGATTGAGATGACTTATTATGAGTAGACTCCCATGAATGAGAAAGACTCTAGAATGAAAGCTCCCTGTTTTCTCATGTCCCATATAACAGAAAATTGGTTGCTGGATAATACTACAAATGGACATTCTCATTTTTCTCAGTTTTTGAACAAAATTTTTAAAATGAAAAAAATAGAATATCTTATAGTAATTGGCATGTTATTTGAAAATGTCTGTGGCAACTTTTAGTAAGTAAAGCAATGGAAATAGTAGAGAAGATCAAATGAAAGATAGTTTGTATAACAGCACACTAAAGAAGAATGCATAGGCTTTGGCTTCTAATCTTGGTTCTTTGACTAATTAACTTTGTGGCCTTGAATAAATCAGCCCTCAAGGCCTACGTGACTTCATTAGGTAAAATGTAGTAGGGCAGGATTGGGCTAAGCATTCTCAAAGGTCCCTTCAAATAGAATTCAAACTTCATTCCACTGTGTTAAATTAAATTTTAATTTGTTTAGCCCTAGGGTCCTTTATCAGTCCAATTTTTTCTTTCACATGCTAAATCTGGAGCCTGATTCCTTGTTTCTCTTCTGTGTAAATGCAGTAGCTACATATTATATAAGGCAGAGAAAACCATTTTTCCTCTGTAGATTCTAGAGAACTAAAATATATACATATATAGATAGATAGATAATCTCTTCAAGGATTCATTTATCTGAATAGGATTAATGAAGAAACAGGAATGGATATAATCAAAATCCTGATCTGTAGAAAAGATGAAAATAGGAATAATAACTGATGTATTTCAAAGTTTATAAAATCCTTTACAATATATTGTTTCATTGGAATCTTACAATAATCCCAAGAGCTAGGTACTCAAGATAATATGATTTCCATAATGTAACCTAGGACTCAAAGCTATTTGCATAAGACTCCCCTCAATGGAGAATGATTAATTTATAATCCTGTCTGTCATAGAAGAAGAGTTATTGAGATCTTTAGAAAAAGAAATCCCAATCCTTCATGAACTGCCAGCTTTGAGATAGGATTAATTAACATAAATGAGGAACCAGACTTTCAGATTAAGTGACTTTCCCAGGGTCACACAACTGTTAGATGTCAGATGTGTATACTAATTTCATTAAGGCCCAATCTATTTTTGTTTTCTTGTCTCAACTCTGAGACAGGAATGATTCAGGAAATCAAATCCTGTCTTTGACACTAACCTTCCACAAGTCATCTAACTCATCCAACCCTTCTAGATCTCAATTTCCCCTTCAGAAAAATGAAGTTATTAATATTGGCCTATTGGCAATATCTATTGTATAGGGTTCTTGGGAGATTCAAATGATATTATGAATATGTATTGCAAATGATATAAGGTTGTATGAATACCAGTTTCTGTTTTTATTCCATGAGGTTTGAGGGAGGAAGGAGTTTATTCTGAACATGGAGAATGGCCAGGTGTAGGGTGCAGCCTAGGTAAAGGAAAAGAGATAAAAGAAGTAATGATAGATGGAAAGAAAGAATAGATTCACCAGCTTGGCCAGACTATTGATTGTACCAAGGGGAGAATCATCAATCTGGAAAAGTCAAACCTGGAATCATGTTCTGAAAGACTAAATATCAGGTTCATTTGTATTTTATCCTAGCAATGGCTAAATATAGAACTTCAGAAAGAAAACTTTGCAATCTGGTTCTACCCATTTTTTGTACCTATAATATTGTGATCAGGACAATGGTATATCATTTTTTTGTTTTTGTTTTTGTTTTTAATTGAATTACCCTTATTTTTGTACGAATAAACTTTGACTTTTAGCTATCTGTGGATCATATTTGTTGTTGAACACATGAACTTCATGTAAGTGACAGTAATCCTAGGGACTTCTCATCTTCACTTCATTCATAGTGATGTTTGAATTATTTATTCAAATTCATAATTCTTTACCTTCTCCTTCCCATCAGTGACTCAAAATATATCAATGTGATATAATGGAAAGTGCTGGATTTGAAGTGTTAGATTCAAGTTTGGAGACCATCAATGTACATCATATGACACTCTAAGTTCCTCTGTGGTTGAATTTGTTTGATGTAATAATGAAAGTAATTAGAATATAAATGATACAATATGATATATGAAGTGCTTTACCTGTGTTGTGTCATTTGATGTTCATAATAACCTTGGCAAGAAGGTGTTAGAGGTAAAATGACTTGCTCAGGGTTACATAACTTTGAAAAAGGATGTTGCCAAGTACATACATTCTAGATTAAAGCCAAGAATATAATTCTGGTATATTCTTATTTTTGGCATTGAGATGTATAGATGAACTTAGATAAAATAAGAGAGTCTAGGCCTCAGAGTATATCACTTTTCAAGGGAACTATAACACAATATCAGTATTGAATCCCAAAACTCTTCCATTTATTACCTGTGATTGCATTTAGCTTTTCAGCCTCAGTTTCATCATCTGTAAAATGAGCTTAGATTATATGACCTTTAAGGTTCCTGACTATTCTAAATCTATATACCTTTAAGTCTTAATGTCTTCCAAACTGTGTTATTCATTTTGTTTTTCTTTTTGTGTCTTGTCTTAATTTCATTATCACTGCTGTGGATGGAATTGAAGAATGTATCAGAGAGCATCTTCCTATGGCTTACCTATTTTGAAGGGAAAGAAACTCTTTTTTATAAGGAAATTCCTTTCCTCATTTTGTACATGTACCTATTTAGTTATGCTATTTGCAGTACCTACAGAGTTAAGTTTTGCATATTTTGAGATTGCTCACACTCTATCTTTCTCCTTTAACCTCAGCCTCCAACTGAATGCTACTTAGTTGCATTTGGAAAATGCCTCCTGTTCATTTCATATTTTCCCAGTAATTAAATAATTTAACCATTTCCAAATGTCCAGAGAGGAGCTTTCATCTGTGTTTTCTCTCAGTGAGGAAGACATAATAAAGGTTTTGTGTTCAGGCGTGTAGTCGAAGGAATTGCAGTACTGTAACGATCTGTCAGAAGTCATCATTTTCCTTGAATGTGCAAATGTGCCTTCCAGAACCTAAGGAGTGAAACCATCTCCTTCTTCTGACTAAATGATTCTAAGTTCTATTAACTTTTGTTGTTGATGTTTCTTAAAATGTTTATAATCTTTCCTTTATTTATGAATACACTTCAATTCCTTTGAAAAAGCTGGAAATAAACTCATCATGGAAAAAAGAAGAAAAATGATAGACTAGACTTTATATCTGTTGTCTCATGTGACTCAATCCTTAGTCAAGGATTGTTAGGCACTGGAAGGATGTTATCAACATTGTAGACTTTCCTTTCTTGATAATCATTAAGCTCAACCGAAATCGACCATGAAAATAAACTTCATGTTATAATCTGCAGGCCTGATGAGAATCAGATATTAATTTTCATCAGAGTCTAAAGTAAGGAATTTATTATTTCATGCATATCCTTTCTATTGTTTTCATTTAATTAAAAGAAAAAAAAACAACTTTTCAAGGACACCTGTACCTACCCAAGGAACTCAAAAGGGAAGTGGAATATAAGTAAGTATTTATTAAAACGGTGTATTTTAGGTAGTTTACTAAGTGCTGGAAATAAAAACAAAGTCCCTAACCCCAAGGTGCTTTCATAATAATAAGAGGAAATACAAATCCAAAAGGGAAATGAAAATGGGAGGAGGAATGGGATAAGATAAAGAAACCTTGTGAGGATATGGCATTCATGTCTAGAAATTCAGAATTATAGTGAGGAGGGGAATAAAGGTTGACAAGCCTACATTGCTGTTGCTAAGTTGTTTTTTTAAGTTGAGTCTGACTTTCCACAATCTCATTTGAGTTTTCTTGGCAAAAGAAAAGGTTGCCATTTCCTTCTCCAAATCACTTTTGAGGAAACTGAGTCAATCAGAGTTAAGTGACTTTCCCAGGATGACACCATTACTAAGTTCCTAAGACTACATTTGAACTCAGGAAAATGAGTCTTCCTGACACTAGACCCAGCACTCTATCCATTGTGCCACCTAGCTGCCCCAGCAGAGCTGCATCTTCTCCTAAGTGAAGACTCCAGTGTTGAGTCACTCATCAATGAGAGGAAGGAGCTAACATTTCAGAGGAACGTTCCACCATGAGAAGGTCACAAAGTCACATTGACATCCCAGTGTGAAAAATCCACAAATGCTGAGTGAAGATTCTGGGTAAGACTTTATCTGAGGAATAATGTTGAAATCCAGAAAGTCAGAAGCATAACCAGGAATGGAAACCTATATAAGTTTGTGTTTGCTATAGATAGAAGCTTTTTGTCCTCTGGCTTCTGTTCTTGGATAAGACTAATGGAGGTGGGGCACAAAGAGGAAAAAAAACCCATCTATTTGGCAATGTGGATGAATACAATTAGCATCTTGTAACATAATAGAAATTTTTTAAACTATTTTTTAAGACTGACATTGATTCCGCCTTTCCCCACCCACTTCTAAACTAGAATGATTTAGCTTAGTCTTATCTCCTGTCAAAAAGGATAGATGAAACAATCTCTGGGGATCCTTTCAGCCAGAGAAATGCAGAAATGAACTTGTCATTCTAACCTGAGATAGTGAGGAACAATGTGTCTGTCCGTCTGTTTCTTTCTGTTGGAAGGGGCACAGTGATGATTTAACTGAATGTCAGCTTTGAAGAAGGAGGAGTTAAAAAAGATAAAAGAATGTTATATAAGTGATTCAGTTCTATTTCAAAGAACCCTATATGAACTCTGAGATTAGTCTGAAAGATGAAATTGTACTGATGATTCTGAGAGCACTTAGTCCATTAATACATGCCTTTGTGGTGTTTGCCTCTTTTCTTTTTTCTGCTACTGTCACTAATGAGATCAAGCACTCTTCTCTGGGCTAAATAACATCAAAAAATAGATGTGTGCCAGTGATTTCATTTATTATGAGCTGGCAAAGCACAGTTCTGGTTTTCCTCTAAAACTGTGGTTTGGATTGGATATTGGGATTTTTTTTAGTTAGTAGTCTATATTGACTAAGTTATATTACTTAGAACCATGAATTTAGGTAGTACAACGAAAAGAATTGTTAGGGGACATCTTCTAATGTATTATATTTTTATAGCGCCCTGAGACTTACAATGGGCTTTTTGTACATGACCATAACTTTATCTTCATAATAATATTGTAGTATAGGTAGTTTAAATATCAACCCATGGAAGAAATGGAAGATTCAAAAGAGTGTGAATTGCCCAAGGTCACTTAGCCAGCAAATAATTCTGAAATCATATTTGAACTCAGATTTTCTGATCTAATAATTCTTGCAACAAGCACACTCCATTTGCCATTTCTTTCTCTAGCTCCTTTTTTTCAGATGAGGAACTTAACAAACAGGGCTATGTGATTTGCCCAGGATTGCAGCTACTAAGTGCTTGAGGTTGAATTTGAACTCAGGTCCTCTTGACTCCTGGAGGCTTCATGTTACAGTGGATAAAACACCAGACTTGGAATTAGGAAGGTTCATCTTTGTCCACTTAATTTAGCTCAGTGACTCCGGACAAGTCATTTAATCCTATAAAATGAGCTGAAGAATTGCTCCAGTATTCTGACTAAGAAAATCCTAAATGGAATCAAAGAAAACTGAAATGACTAAACAACAACAATTGTATGCTAGGAGCTAGATATAGGAAAATGGCCTTTACAAAGTCCTTGCCCTTATGGATCATTAGACTGGATGGTATGCAACCTATACATTTGAAAAATGTATCCATTATTCTGTTCTATATTACTCTGAAGAGTAATCTGAAGAGAAGATAGATGACTCTAACAATTAAGGAAATCAAGAAAGGTTTCAATTACTTTTCACTATATTATGCATCCCTAATGAAAACAAACAAATGAATAGTCACAAAAATTTGCATGAGTTTTTTAAATTTTTCTCCTATCATCATAACTTTTCCTAATTTTCCTAATTATTATCTAATTGCCTTTGTCATAGGATCATAAATGTAGAACGAAGAGGGATATTAGGAGTCAGTCCAACAGTGTAATTTGACTGATAAGGAAGGGGAGGTTTAGAGAGTACTTGCTCTGGGCCATATTAAGTGTGTTTGAAAGAAGGATCTGAACTCACATCCTCCTAAACACCACATCCAACACTTTATCCACTACACCATGGTTTGAACCAAGTTCATCTTACAGTTTCCAAATCTTAAAACTCATGAATGTTTTACAGATACTAAAGCTGTTCCTTGGCCCCCAACCATATTATCTCTCATCTTCTACCTTCTGCTCTATATCTGTTTCAGTAAATTAAGAGAATAATCTTACTCTTTTCTATAAACTTAGCTCTCATGAATGCCAAAAGCTAAAATGAAAAGGGAGGAGAAAAATTTACTTTATTTTTAGCTTGTTGCCTAATTTTTTTAAAGCTACAAACTGATTCATGGGTTTAAGTATGTGAGATAAACCTTTCAGATTAATGTGAGCCAGAATGATGAGTTTTATGAACATTATAATTAATATTTATAGTGTGAAAAGATAATAGTTCAGATTTCTTATTGCAACTAAAACTATCAGTATTGAAAATGCTGTAGCATTAGGATGGGGATTTTGGAATTGACAGTGTAGAAAGTTGAAAAGAAAAAAGAGAAGGGCAGCTAGGTGGTTCAGTGTATAGAGCACCTGCCCTGGAGTCAAGAGGACCTGAGTTCAAATCCAGCCTCAGACACTTAATAATTGCCTAGCTGTGTGACCTTGGGCAAGTCACTTAAACCCCAATGCCTTAAATAAATAAAGAAAAGAGAAAGAGAAGAGGAAAGGTGTGAATAGGACATGGAAGTAGAAGTAAAAAAGGGAAGAAGGAAGAGGAGAAGAAAGAGGGCAATAAGAAAGAAGACTTAAATGGCAAGATTGTGTCAAACTATGAAATTATTGAATACCAGGCAAAAAAATGAATTTTAATTAGTAGCTAGTAGGGTAGCAGAAAGTAGGAACAATCCTCAACTAGATGGTCCAATGAATAGAGGACCAGGCCTGGGGTCACTTAGACCTGAGTTCACATCTGGCCTCAGATATTTCCTAGCTGCATGACCCTGGGCAAGTCACTTTACCTTCTTTACCTCAGTTTTCTCATCTGTAAAATTAACTGGAGAAGGAAATAGCAAACTACTTCACCATCTTTGCCAAGAAAACCCCACTCAAAAGACCTAACAAACCAAATTTAATTAATAGATTTGTGAATAGGGTAGATTAGCCTTGAAATATGAAGAACGATTTGAAGAATCAATTATATGAAAGGAAGATCTATTAGAAAGTCTTTGTAATACTTCAGGTGATGATAGTGGCAGTTGGGATGGAGAAAAGTAGAAGATATTCAAAAAATCTCAAATTAGGAAGAAGAAATTCAGTATTGGGAAGAGAAATCAGGGGATCTTAGTAACTGACTATTTTTTGAAGGAGAAGGGTCAGAAAAAATATTTCAATTTCAAAAAGGGGGAATGAAGAGTCACATTGTTGACAGAAATCATTGCCAAAAATTTTTGGGGTAAAAGCAATAAAAACATATTTTGGGAAGGGGGAAGGAAAGAGAGAAAAAAATTTGAAAATTTTATTAAAAAATAAAAGTTAAAAACTATATAGGAAATTAGAAAAATATTATTTACAAATAAATTAAATTTAATAAAATTGTTGGGCTGTAGAATCAAAAAATCTAAGAATTAGAAGAGATATCAAAGGTTACCTTTTCAAATCTCTGTCTTTATAAACGATGGTAGAGGGAGGGAAGAAGGCACATATTTATTAAATGCCTTTTCTATTCCAGACACTGTGCTAAAAACTTTACAAATATTATATCTTTTAAACATTCTTTATAAAATATTTCCACCAACTGGTCATATGTCCTTCACCTAAAGATTTCTAATGAGATTCCCATCTAGGGATATGGGAAAGAAAAGATCTAACCTCCCATTTTATTCTTGCTTCATTCAATTGCTAGAAAAATTTTTCCCATTCATAAAAAATAAACTTTAATTCCCATGTATTGATCTTAGTTCTGTTGTCTAGAGAGCAAGCAGAACAAATTAGATTCCTATTCCAGAAGAAAAAGAAATTTCAAGTCCTTGAAGGCATCTTCTCTATCTTCTTTTCTTTGGACAAAATCAACCAAATGAAAAAAGAACAACAACCTTCAGTTCTTTGAGTTGTTGTGTATATAGCATGACCTTTGAGTCCCCTCACTATCATAGTCTCTCTTCTCTGGACAATCTACTTTAGAGTGTAGTACACAATATCCAACCCCTTGAATACAGTGGAGTACAGTGAACCTATTTCCTAAATATTCTACCTATCTTAATGCATAATCCTTTTCTGCTGCCATATCACACTGACTCATTGAGATTTGGCCTCCTAACTCTTTCTAGATTGCAGCCCTGTTAGTCATTTCTCCTACTTTTGTTTCATCCATAAATTTGATGAGTATCCTATCTATGCTATTGTCCAAACCTTTTTACAAACATTTTAAACAGGGCCAAAGAGACATTCCCTAATTGTAAGGCATTTGTTTAGAAATCTCCCTCCAAGTAGAAATCAACTTTTTTGTCTAGTCATTGAACTAGTTCCAAATCTACCTAACTGTATTGCCACCTAGACCGCAGCATGGCAATAATTGACATTATATCTGTTTATTATACTGTCTCTATCTCAGGAACTTTAAAGTTTACAAAATGCTTAACATCCAACTCTGTATCTTATACACACAGTTTGTATGAGAGACTATGTCAACAGCTTTCTGGAAATTTAATAGAATTATGTCTTAAGAAAGAACCATATTAAGAGTAAGGTACAGTTGCAGACAGTATTTTGGAGAGATTACTTTTCTTCTGAGATCTAGATACGTAAGGCTGAAGATATAGTTCTTGAACTAATGGAAATATAGTGTTAATTGATCAATAAACTTTTATTAAGCACTACCATATTTCAGACACTGTGCTAAAGGCTGGTCATACCAAGAGGTGACTGACAGCCACTGTCCTCAAAAGTTTACCTTCTAATGGACAAGACAAATGAAAACATGCATATAAAGTCAGTTATATGAAAGATAAATGTTGCTGTTGGGTTGTTTCAGTCATATCTAACTCTCTGTGACCCCATTTGGGATTTTCTTAGCAAAGATACTGGAGTGGTTTGCCATTTCCTTTTCCAGCTCCTTTTACACATAAGGTAACTGAGGCAAACAGCATTAAGTCTCTTGCCTAGTACCATAGAGCTAGAAAGTATCTGAGATCAGATAAATTGGAAATAATTAAAAGAGGGAAAGTGATTTGATATTTGGCCTTCTTTCTTGAAGAAAAGGTGATGCCATAACAAGCAAGTGAACTGGATTTGAGTGAGGGAGAACCATGCTAAGTCACTAGCCTCACCTTCTCCTCTGGAATCAGGATGACTGAAGCTGACCCTGAATACGAACCAGTCAGGATTAAGTGACTTGCCTAAGATCACACAGCTAGTATAAATGCCTTGGACCATATAAATTCAGGTCCCCCTCACTCCAGGACTGGTGCTCTATCCACTGTACTACTTAACTGACTTAAAGGGAGGAAGTACTCAAAGTAAGAGAACTTAGGGAGACTTCCTGGTGGAGATGGCATTTTACTAGTAGCTTAGAGAAATGTCAGAAAGCTAGTAAAGGAGCTAAGATAATAGAAAAAATAATGTTCAGAAAGAAAGACATTTTATTCTTGATGATATCTTTCTCTGGCCAGGTCACTATGGTACTTGTCTTATTTGGGTTATCATATCATAGTTCAAATGAATTTGAAATACTTAGCTTAACAAAGAAAAATTTTTAGGTGAGACATAAAGGTATTTTCAAATTTTGGAAGTACTATCTGTTGGAAGGGGGATTATTATGCTTGACTTGGGAAGACAAAACTAAGAGCAGTGGGTTGAAAATGCAGTCAAAATCAGCTCAGTGTGGGGCAACTAGGTGGCACAGTGAATAGAGCACTGGCCCTGGCGTCAGGAGGACCTGAGTTCAAATCCAACCTCAGACACTTAATAATTACCTGTGTGGCATTGGGCAAGCCACTTAACCCCATTGCCTTGCCAAAAAAACCTAAACAGAAAAAAGAATATGTGATAAACCTCAACATCTATAGGGTAATCCCTCTTCTATTTCAGTTTTGCATAGGGCATATTTTATGACAGTGGTGAATACCTTTTGGTGAACATATGTCTCCCCGTTTTATGCCTTGATTTAAATTATAACCAGAAGGTCACTGAAATATGGTATATTTTATGAATACATCTATCAACAACTCTTGTATGATATTAATATTTGCATGCTAGCTTTGTTGGAGGAGAACCTTTAAAATTAGATTTTGCTTTGAGCCATTTATCAGGAAAAATTAAAAACATCAGCATCTTGTATTTATTATACCTCTCAAGAATTTTTGAGAAGTGAATTTTCTATAAAAACTGTGTATTTCCATATTTTTTCAATGAGAATCCTCTTGGATGAATGAGTAAAAAAGCATTTATAGTATGTTTACTGTATGCTATGCACTATCCTAAACAATGGGGATCTAAACATTAAAAGTAAATGACTTCAAGGTGGTGACAACCTAATTGGAAAGACAACATAGTAATTTAGAGTAGTAGCCATTGGAGAAGTACTTAGGTTCCCAAAATTCCTGGAAAATTCAGAGTTGATTTGATTATGGTTCGTGGTTTCATAACTGAAGTGCAGGAATGGGGAAGAAAGAATGCTCATGCAGGTGAAAGACAACTGTGTGGTAATAGATAACTGAAGAAGTGGGAGCTGAATGAAGCTTAGTTGTGCCTATCTATTAATGTCCTTAAGATATCTCACAACAAGTTTCCTACAGTTTCCTTACTCCTTTGCTGCTTTTTTGCTAGTTAGTTAGATGAAATGGTTTGTCTTTTCCCACTACTAATTTTCATAATGTTTTGCAGATGAGTTAAGGTATATGTTTATATCTTTGACTAATACCCCTTTATAACATTTTATGAATTCATATACCAAGATAAATGTATGCAGTGGCTTGGTTTAGAGGAAGTCATAAATTCTGTAGTAGAATTTCACTCTTCCTTCATTCTTTATAATAGATGTTTCTGTAATGCACATGTAGATCCCCTTATATGATCATTGCAAGGCAAGGTGACTAACCATGAGCTATAATGTTTAACATAACAATGAAATCAATTCCACTAATTCCAAGAAGGACCTTTGAGTTATTTTTCAACTAACTAGCAAATTCTTTCATTTATAATGAAACTATCAAGAGAAGAGTTAGTGATAGAGTTGTTCCCCAACCCCTAATAAAAAAAATAAGAGGATCATAAAATTAATTTAAATGAATCAAAGAGAACAGAAGAAACACCAGAAAGAAACTCAGAGTAATATGATAGTATTGAAAGTTACCTGTTGAATTTATTATCTTTTCATCATTCACATCTCATTTATTTGCTCTTTCCTGAGATTTTACACTTCTGCTTCACCAGGAGAACTAGGATTCAGGAAGAAATCCTTTAGTTTCAGGATATAGCTTTTAAACTGTCTTCTCAACAAATCAGATAACTCTATTTGTTGTTATTATTGTTCAGTCATAACTAATAGATAACTTCTTACACATAAGGCAGAGTGCCTTGGACTTTTATTTTGAATCTTTGTTGAATTAAATGAATATCATTACTAGAATGTGTTACTTACACAATAGTGCCTATAGAGGATATCTTCATACCTTTCTTCTTATTAATTAGATCAGTAGAAAAAAAGTAAAGATGGTGAGATAAGCTATTGCATCCTAAATATTTAAATTTCTCTCCCACATGGAAGAGGATTAAAAAAATATTAAGATGTCAATTTATACTTCATCATAAAATAAATGCATTTAATCATTCTGTTATTTCCTCTGTGGAATGACCTTCTTTAGAAGTTGTACTACCAGGCTTAATCTTTTTAGTTTAAGACCAAGTCTATAGAATCTTGAAGCAGTTAGATTCAAACCTACTGTTGTGGAAACCACTGGCCCTCAGCCAGAAGATCTGACCTTATCTTGCCTGCTTTCTAGCTCTGTGATCTTCTCAGCCTGTTTCCTCAGTTTAAGATGGTACTTACACTTTCTCCTTCACAGGGTTGTGTGTTTTTCTACCCAAAATTATATGGTATAAAGTGTTGTGCTCCTTTTATAGATATTTTAAGTCTTTTAAAAATAAAAAAAATCTTTTTTTCATAGAGTTAGACATATAAAAGGAAGGGATAAAGAAGAAAGCAGACTCATGAGTTTGGTTTTTATTATACCTGTGTCCTTTTATTAATTGCATGTCATCTGGACAGGTAAATGCTCTTTTAATAGTTGTTCCATCTTAAAATTTATATAAACAACTTAAAAGATTACTAGGGTACGTTAGAAGTCTTCTGGTTCACTCTCCCCCACATTCTCCCTATTTCTACATGAGAAATCTACATGAAAAAGATTCAAAGAAATTCAGTTACTTACCCAAGGGGTCACATGTATAATAAGCGGTAAAGCTAGATTGTGACCCAAGGTCATCTAACATCATGTCCAACATTCTTTCCATTTCATCACATTCACTTGAATTGAGTCTTTATATGTAAGGGAAATTTTATATTTAGATTTCATATTTCTTTAAAAAAATTTTCAAATGAGTTGATAAATCAGCAGATTCAATGTAAAGAATAATCAGAGACAAGAATTAAAATAAAATATTATTGGTGGTGTTTGTGAAGGGTAGAGAGTATGGAAGAGGCAAGAGGAAAAATAAAATGGATTGAAAATATGTGAACAAAATAGATATTCAATAAATATGGATTGAATCAGAATATTGAGATTTAGTATTTAAATAAAATATTTTAAATAGTATCTCCTATATTTGTGCTTTTCATAAGTATATTTTCCTGATCAGTGTTGATTTTTTTTTTCTTGTAGGTATTATGAGTATGAGTAATTAAAGGTGAAATAAATTTTCAAAACTAAAATTTTATAGTTTAGTTAGTGGGTAGTGACCCCTAGTGTTCTTTGCTGAAAATACATTTTGCTATAAATCATAAAGTATAGAAAGAAAAATAATTGAGACTCGACTCGAAATAATGAGGAAAGATGAAGATAATTAATACTTAATGATATATCTGAAGACTCTTTGGAGATAGAATTCACTTATACTCCTTTTCTATTTTTCTTTTCTATTAGGGATCAAAAGACTAAACAGATAGTTTCGCTGCAGAAAATTATTAGGTAGACAAGGGCCAGAGAAAGCTTTTGTTAATGACAATTGTTCCTGACAGGAAAAAAAAAATTAGATCATCTCTCCTGCCTTTCACTTCTCTGCATTCATGAAAGCAACCTCTAAGTCTAGAATTCACTCCTTCCTAATCATCCTTTAAGCCTCAGTTTGTTCTTTGACAAGAATGTACAATTTCTTCCCCCTCCCCAGCACTCAATCTACTAAACTATACTGAGTCTTCGGAGGGAGGCAAACCGTGTGTGTGCATGTATGTGTATGTGTGTGTGTGTGTGTGTGTGTGTGTGTATACACACACATATATATACATGCATACATATATACATGGATATTACATATTTATATCTTATATCTTATGTATATGTGTTTGCACATGTATATAAATAAATATAGAAATATGGAAATTAGAATGTGGAAAACGTGGAAATAAAATATGGAAAGCATATTGAAAGCAGTGATTTTCACTTTTTTTTGTCTTTATATCCTCAGCATCTAAACAGAAAGCCTGGCTGAATAAATAGTTGTTGGTTAATATTTTTAATAAATATACTATGTATTGCAAATACTATGTAACAGTGGATAAAGCATAAGTAAGAATTATTATACTTACACCTAGAATTTCACTGTCTATGAAATAGCTTTTTAAAAGTGTCAATTACCTACAATCATCTTCTTTTATCATTTCATGGTTCTTATGCTTTGCAAAGGAAAAAATCTCAATGATTACAAAGTACGAGGACTAATAAAAACTGAAGAATCTGGGAATCAAGGTGGTAGAAAAATAGAATTTTTTTTTCATTTAGGGTTTTGAATCAGTCAGAGACTGAGGTAAAGCATCAATTATAATCATAGTACATTAGGAAACAAAGTAGTTAGAACAACTGGGATCAAGTTCTTACCTCATTAATTTAATGTAATGGGCAGGAAAGACCCTGATAGTGGAAAGTTGGATTGGAGGTTGTGAGAGAGCAACACTGAAAAAACTGATAACATAAATGTGTTTATGATTTGCAAAATTATTTTCTCTAAGCAACTCCATGATGTAGATATTGCAAATATAATTATATTCATTTAATAGATTAAGAGACTGAGAAAAAAAGGATTGAATTAATTGTTCAAAGTCATGGGACAAATAAATGTCAGAATCAAGATTTGAACACAGGTCTCTCCTGACTCTAAGTATAGACTTTTTCTAGAGCAGAGAGACAATATGGCCAGAGGTGATAGTGGTATGAATGAAGACTGTAGAATCCCAGTATGGATAGGACAGTTTTGGGTAATGATAATATTAAATAATGACCAAGGTAGTGAGATCAGATGGAAAGTCATATAGGTTTGAAAGAATGGAATATGTGAATGGTGAACATCAAATGAAGGAAAATAGAAGAAAATTAGTCTTTTGTGATTCTCAATATAGAATTAATTAGCAAAAAAGGAACACTAACTTGCTATCTCTTTTTTTGTCACTGCCCAAAGTTGAGAAACTCAGGTGGGAGAAAGGACTAGAAGAAAGGATTGAAAAAAATGAAGCATCCAATGGGATAGTGAGAAATGGAGATAACTGGAAAATGAACAGAATAGGTTTAGGATAAAAGGGATTTTTGTTAACACTGGAAAAGGTGAAAGGAGGTATTAGAGATAAGTGGAAAGATACCTTTTATCTTAAAAAAAGAGCAAAAGTTAAAACAGACTAGAAAGAGTGAAGGGTAAATAAATGAGGATGAGGGGCTGTGTATTGGGGGATTCAGTCCACATGGGTCACACTAAGCAATAAATAGGGGAAACACATCTGTAGAGGAAGCACAACTACTAAATAATACACATAGATTTATGGGTTAGGTGAATGAAATATTAATAGTATTTTTCTTTTTTTCCTTTAGGCTTAAAGTAGATATTTTAAACTAGGCCATGGAAAGGTTGGCCTGGACTTTTGTTTTATCTCTGGGCCTTGGAGACTGAAAATATTTTTTGACCTCTTCATCCCCTATTTCCCATCAACTTCTTTTGATTTCCCAGATTGTCCTGGACAATAACTGGGATTGATGTTAAACTTGGAATCTTACCTCTTCTCAAACTTGTATAAAACATTTACCAATTCATTTTTTTGCCTAATTTCTAGCTTCATTTTGCTTGTCTCGGGCAAGTTTTCTCTCTGCAAGACTCTTATCCTTGTTGTTTGGAGTTGATTCAATGGCATATTTTCACAGGACTGGGGCATATGTAGGAAATAAATAATTGTGTGTATTTGGATAAGATATAAAGATAACATAAGAGAAAGGTCACATCTAAAGGTCAAAACCTGTATTATTGTGGGTGCTTCTTCCTAGGTTGTGGATCACAACATATATATATATATATATACACATATATATATATGTATATATATATATGTACATATATATATATACATATATATATGTATATATACACACACACACATATACATATACATATATATATATATATATATATATATATATATATATATATATATACACATATATACCTTCAGTTCAACATTAAGCACTGGTCTTGTTATGTGTTGGGTTTGGGAATTTTTTGGAGGGGAATTTCTCAACCTGTAACTTCCCCATCAATGCAGATCAGCAACTGTGATAAACTCACCTGCAAATTAAACTCTTTAGACAATTGCCTGGGAACACTGATAGGTTAAGTGACTTGACCAGGGTGACACAGCCAGGAGGTATTCAGAGACATATCTTGAACCTATTTCTCCCTAATTCTGAAACCAATTGTTTCTCTGTTATAGCCACACACCAAGACAAGAATGGATTTTTATTCTACTGGGAGGAGCAATAGGAGAACAACATGGATGCAGATCAGGGAATATAAACATGTACATATATATGGACTTATTTTTGCTTTACTACCCTTGATTTAATTGTTGTACAAAGTTCCAGGAAAAGAAATTCCCTCAACCAATATCAGATTTGCAAATGCTCTATAATTTAAAGAGAGTTATTTGAGATAGTTAGGCAGTTGTGGTTTTTCCAGGGTCACACTTAAAGTGTGTATTAAAAACAAGACTTGAACCTAGGTCTTTTTCATTCTAAGTATAGTTCTTTATCCTCCCTGCTATTCTGTCTTTCTATATACCAATTATAAAGGGCAAACAGCATCAATAATGCAGGGGGTGGGGTAGGGTGTAAATGAGATCACATCTAGGTGGGGAATACTTTCCAAGTCCTCCCATAAATTTCTTTCAATATGGGGTCCACTCAATGTGTTTGAAGCCTTATTCTAGGGTTCTTTTCTTTTTATGAAAGCCAAGAAGAACATTTTGTAAATGTCTACTTGGGTGATTTACTGACAGTTTTCTGTGAATTACTAGTCCCTTTGCTGGCATCATGTCTCTGTATAAGTGTTACCAGGGTATCTGAAAAACCCTCATCTTACCCCTCTTTATTCTAGATACTTTATTGTCTGTAGGGCAGACAAGGTACTCCGACAGAGGAATATGGCTTCTCTTCACTTTTTTTTGGAGTGATCATTATTTGTTCATAGATTATCTATTTGGTATACAGAGACCAAAGGCCCCAAATAGCTTTTAAAATTAGACTGGGAGGAAAAATGTTCTGTAAGAACTTTTCTTAGAGGGGGAAAATGTTAAATAAGTAAAGAAAGAAAAGAAAAGAAAAGAAAAGAAAAGAAAAGACAGAAATTCTATGGAAATCGTGTGAAACATATACTGTTCCTAAGTTGTCCTCTCATTAATTTTTTTCTTTAAATTCAATTTTTGTTTTATTTTTCTGTTGTAAAAAATTTTCATTCCCTCCTCCCTTCCCTCACTCATTGCAAGGACAGGGGAAAAACATCAATTTGTATAGTCTTTTAAAACAAATTTTCATATTGTATCTATCAAAAAGTGAAGAAAAGAAGGAAAAGAAAATACATTTCTTTTTATATTCTAAGTTCATTAGATCTCTGTGTGGAGATGATTGAAGAAGAGAGAATCTAGGAAAAAAGTGGAAGGTTTTGTGTTCAAAAACTTACTTATCATATAATTGTTGAAGGTTAAGGTGGATATCTGGGAGGATGGATTTCTGACTTTTTGTTATAGATGCCCAAGATTTAAACTGGGAATGAAAAAGGTAAGATATGCATTTTATAATGATCTCTCAAGCCTAATAAAAATAACAATAATAATATATTTATATAATATTTTTCTCACAACACCCCAACAAAGAAGGTAATATAATTAATATCCATATTTTATATTTCTCTTTTTCCTATTCCTTTGTACCAGCTAGAACCTATGCCAGAAATGTTATTTTCTTCAACTTCTGATTCTTAGAATTCCTGACTTTCTTCAAAAACAAATTTAAATGCCACCATTTACAAGAGTCCTTTCCCAATCTGCTAAGTTGTTAGATTCTTCCCCTCTAAGGTGGTTTTCCAGCTGTTTTCTATCTATATTGTCTGTTTTAATTTGGTTACATGTTGTCTCCCCATTACACTATAAATTTCTTGCTTTTATCTTTCCCTTGTGTTTAGTATGATACTCACCCTATGATAAGCTATTAATAAATGCTAGGGGACTAGGTGGCACAGTATATAGAGCACCAGCCATGGTATCAGGAATAACTGAGTTCAAATCCGACTTCAGACACTCAATTACCTAGCTGTGTGACTCTGGGCAAGCCACTTAACCCCATTGCCTTGCAAAAATAAATAAATAAATAAATAATAAAAGAATAAAAAATGCTTGTTGATTGATTGATAGGGAATCAAAGTCTAGAGGGATTTGTTTTGGGAAGAATCCTGTGTTCATGGATGCAATCAAATAAGCTATGATGAACTAAATGTATTTCACTTTGTTAAAATTAATTTTATTAAACTGTGAATTAGTAAAATGTATGTGTGATATATAACAATTTTAACAAATTGTTTTTGACATAGTCTTTCATGATATTCTTGTGAATGAGAATGTGAAATTTGAGTGGAATGAAGATACAATTGGAGGCATTTCCCATCCATTGCAAAGTCATTCAAGAGGTAGCTAGGTGGTACAGTGCATAGAGCCCTGGGCCCTCCTGGACCCAGATGACTCTGGAGGAGAAACTGAGAATGGTGACTTAGCTCAGTACCCCATCACTCAAATCCATGTGCTTGCCATGGCTTCACCTCTCTGATGTCATAGTCTTCTTTGAGAATGAAGGACAGATATTAGAAGTATCTGAGTTTGAATCCAAGTTCAGGTCACTTTATCCTGATTGTATAAAAAAAGAAAAGGAAAAGTCATATTCAATTCATGATGATGTCAGTCTAGAATGAGGAGTGTTACAGAGCTCTGCCTTCAGTTTTGATTTGTTTTTATTAGTGATTCAAACAAAGAGGTAAAATAGCTTACCAATTTTGCAATAGCACAAATTGTAGTTGCCTGAAGAAACTCAAATGGCAGGTTTGAATATTAACATGAATCCAGCAAAATTAAATTTAATAAGAATAAAAGGGTCAGTAATATCAGAATTGTTTAACAGCAAGAGCCACTGACTTAAGAGACCCGAGTTCAAATTTCAGCTCTGTTATATTTGTCATTGCCTTGGGTCAGTCATAGAAACAATCTTACAGAAGGAAAAGACTTCAGAGATCATCTAATTCAACTCGTACCCAAAAAGTAAAAGATTATTGCCCCCACCCTCCAATTTAGGGGATCTGCTTGAACACCTCCAATGATAAAAGAACTCACTAGCCTTGTCAAAAGTCCATTTAACTTTTGGATATAGTTATTAGGAAGTTTTTCCAAATGTGTGTGTGTATATATATGTATATATGTATATATGTATCTGATTCTTTTTAACCTCAATGGAGTCTATTTCCTTATTAAAAATAAGGTCATAAATCTGTCGTATCAAATCTGAACTCCTTAGATTTTGCCATCTAACCCTTTGGATGTTTTAATGAATACTGGAAGCTGATTATATTTTTCTTGCATAGCTTTGGAGTTGAGGCAACACTTATTTAGTACCATTGCTGGTTCAAATTGATGCTTGAGTCATGTTATTGGACTTTTTAAAAAATGGAGTATCAGGATACAACTTAAGTTTGGTTTGTGTTTAAGATGTCATTTTGAAATAGTGTGATGCAAATTTCAGATAGAAATTTATCTTTCACTCAGAATTTTTTCAGGAAAATTTAGTTCATGTCATCATTGGGGGGGATTGTCTTGGGAGAGTTGGAATGAGTGATTTCAAAGTCCAAGGAAAGTATAGTTATTTAATAAAAGTGACACAGTAATTAGTATCAGATCCAGGATTAGAAGTCATATACTAAGCCAGTTTTTTTCTTTTTATATCATATATGTTCTATTAAGTATCAAGTTATGTAAATTCATTGAATAAGGAGGAAGACAAATTCTCCATAATTTCCTTTTCCACAGTTACTCTGTTCTAAATCATGTTTAATAAATATTTGTTGAATTTAAATTCTCAGTCCAAGATAATAATATCCTAAAGGGAAGAGATCATGTTCATTTGATTTGTTCTGTACAACAGAGCAATTAAGGCATAATTAAATACTTTATTGCACAATCCTTGAACCTTAATCCTAGCTATAACATTATATGACTATAAGACTTTTGAAAGCAAGTTTGATGGAAAGGACACTTTTTTTTTTTAAGTCGGAGGACTAGAGTTCAAATCTCCTTTCTGGCACTTGGTAACTATATGGCTTTGAACAAGTCTTTTAATCCATCTCAGTTTCAGATTTTTAATTTCTCAAGTGAAGGAGTAATGCAGGATAAGCCTCTAAATTTTCTTCCAGATTCTATTCTGTGTGACACTCTGCATTGAAAAGTTAGAGGACCAGCTTGTTGTGGTGAACAGAGGACTGGATTAGAATCAGGAAGACCTAGATTCAAAACCTGCTTACCCATATTATCTGAATGATAGTGAGTCACTTAGCATATGTGAACCTCAGTTTCTTGATCTGTAAAATAAAGGGGTTAAACTTGATACAAGGTTCCATCCAGTTCTAAGTTTATGAAACTATGATCTAAGATGGTCTGTGAATTGTATAACCCCAAAATGATCATATTTGACCACTAGATGGCAACAATGTTCGATTAAATGAAACATTTACTGATTTTTTTTTTTACAAATAGTTGGGGAAATTAACAAATTCTTAAAAAAAAGTGGCAGAAATTGAAATATAGTTATATAAGACATTGTTGTGTGAGCACATCAATGAAAATCAATGTAGAAAATCAGGAATCTAATGCTAATATTTTAAATGATTATAAATTGTACAAAAATTCTTCCTTTCCCTGTTCTTTTCTTCCTAAGGCAGTCAGTTCCAGTTATTTCTTTTGGGCTCTGCCCAGTTTAGGTCTACTGATTGGATCTATGTAAGTGTTCTTGCTCTGAAGACATACCAATGCTATCACTGCAGAATCAGGGTAAACTTATTTGTGTTGGCTTTGTGTTTTGAAGCAAAACCAAACACAGCCAAAGTTTGAAATAACTATCAGATAAATGCTTTATAAATACCAGGTAAAACTGCTTGGGTTTAAGTGATTGGGAAGCCTTTTAGGAAGATAATAGGAGCACAATTTGTCCAACATAAATAACAAAAGTCCTGTCACTATCTGGAAGGGATTTAAGTATCTCAGCAACTGAGGGCAAAATGAGCTCTATCAGCTAGGAAGACCTGTCTGTGTGAGCTGGAACAGATTATTTAACTTTGGGTTCCTTTAATTTCCTCCACTTTAAAATGGAGATAATAATAACTCATACTTCCCAGAAGTATTGAGAGGATCACATGAGAAGATATTTGTAAAGTACTTAAAACAACAGTGCCTGGTCCTTAATAAATACTTATTTATGATGATGATAATGACTATTATTATTCAACAATTATGAGCTTGAAATTAATTTTGAATTTCTGTATAATTGCTTCCTAATTCAAAACATTAATCCAATTAGCTTGACACCATTTTGATTCCATCAGGGAATTTTTTGGCCAAAGCATAGAATCTATCATTCACTACAATTAACACATCTACTCATTTTTGAGTTTGCCACCCTGTTAGTCTAGACACAAGAAAATCAGATAGTTCAGTAATGATAAACAATAGTGCCCATGCTATATATATATATATATACACATACATATATATACATATATATACATATATATGTATATATATATATAAGTGTGTGTGTATGCATTCTAATATACATTCCAATAAAACACATACCTCCTTTGTACAAAATTCACCAGATGATAATTTTGCCTTTAAAAATACTGGCATCTTAAATCAGGGGTCCATTAAAAATTTGTTAGCAACAAAATAACCAAGGTTCTATTGCAAAAGCATCATATTTAAACATATAGTGGTGATCTATGGTAGGATAATAGAATTTTTAACTCAAAAGGAAGTTATAAATAATCTTGTATAATTCTCTCCTTTTGCTTATGGGAAAACAAATCTGGTGAAGTAAAGGGACCTATGTAAGTCACAGTTAGTAAGTGGCTAAAGTGGGATTTGAACCCATATCTCATGTTTCCTGGTCATCAACACCATTAATCCTAACAAAGACTGATATATATAATGTTAAACATATAAATGTGTTAAATTTATTTTTTTGACTTATTTGACTCCTATGAAATGGGTTCTACAGGTACTCTATGACAATTACAGGTGATAAAACTGTAGTTCAAAGTTATGAGATTAAGCAACTGGTACAATTTAAACTCAGTTTCTCCCAACTCCAGGCGTAACATTCTGTCCACTATAGAAGGAATTGCTCTTTCCATTATATCATCTCTGGAGTATTTGTTGTGATTATATGGGTACAGAATGTTTATGCTGATTTAACATTTGCTATACTAAAAGACTACCTTTCTGTAGCTACCAAATATGAGCATCTTTCTGGGTTCTCTCAACAAGGCAATTCAGTCTAAGGATCCCCATTAGAGGACTTCTCTGAAGAGTCCAAGAAATATATGTAACATAGTTACGGAGGAATGTAAATTCAAAACCATTATTCTCTTTCCTTTCTCCAGAATGGATTTTCTTTACTTTCTTTTCTTTTCTTTTTTTTTTTGTTTAAAGACCAACTAGTAAAACAATGCTATAGTCAAACAAGGCAGTTTCTGTATATTAATGTAATTAGATATCTTTGAAAAGGAGGAGGAGATCATCTCTGGGTTGGGTCTTTGAGTTTGGTTAAAAGTAAAAAAAAAAACAGATTCTGGCCCTCTCCCAGCTGTGGGGCACTAGGGCTGAGGAGACAGAGGCCCCCCACGTGACACCTCAAACTTAAGACACTCTAATTTATAGTTAACGCCTTTTAAGCAAACAGGAGAGAGAAAAGAATCTGTTTCATATTATGGTGACTTGCAATGAAGGGAAGTCAAGGAGTTCAAAGAAAAAATGTCCCAAGGAAAGCACAGCCAGTTGAAATATATTCTAAGTAGACAGAAAGGCAATTGAAAGAGAAAGGTCTTGCAGTTACTATAGTTGTTTGGCAGTCCATTCCCACCCCATTCCCTCTTCCCTTCTCAGTGCCTGTCACCTAAGGTAAAGTCACCAAGGAAGAACAACAGAACTAGGAATTAATTATTGTCATAAAACATAAAATATTTAGAGTGAATGAATCCCTAAGAGGAAAGAGAGAAAACTAATTCAAAAGAGTGTTTGGCATATATACCAAATATACCATATATACCTAACAATAGATGATTGCTTAGTTTTCTTTTTTTCACTTTAAAAGATTTGGTTATTCAGTTTGAAACCTATGTGATGTGAAAACTTAAGTCCTAACCAAGAAATTGCTACCTCACTCACCTATTATTGATGCTTCAGTTTCTACTATTAGAGATTTATCATTCTGCATTATGGTACTACTCCCTTATTAGTGATGATGATGATGATGATGATAATGTTTGTTCTTCATTTTCAAAGACCATGACATTAGGCAGGTGATAGCTTGACAAGGAAATGAATTGGATTTGAGTAAGGAAGTGCTTTCTCTTCTGGATCCATCTGGGTCTAGTGATCAGCTATGAATCAGGATGACTGGAAATGGCCCTGGATGCTGTGGAAGAGAAAGTAAGTCTGGTGATTTAGCACAGCACCCCCTCACTCATATCCAAGTCACATGTATTTCATGACATCATTTTTTGATATCATGGCCTTGTCTTCCCTTATTAAAATGTGTATGTCTTAGAAGAGGTAGCATATTATTGTTCTATGTTGTATTTATAGAGTAAGAAATGCTTAATGATGTGGGACATTGGGCCAGATGGGTACTGACTTGAAAAGTTGCTCTGGAAATTTGCTCCCTTAAAAAGGTTCTCATATCAGCTTGCTGTTTAATTGTTTTCCTCTTTCCCATAAAACCATAATGAATATTGCATCATTACCATCATGGTGGTATATAACTACCTTCTTTCATAATTGAATTTTGGATCAAAGGTCTAAGTAGCCTTTCCATAAGTGGTTTTTCCCTCACCTTCCAAAAGAGCAGTGTTATCAATGTTCTTTGACTTAGAAATACTATTCATAATATTAATAATTTCATTTTCCTTACCCAATGGGACCATGGAATCTTCTTCTCTATCAACATTCCTCTCTCATATTTATATTTGTTTATGAGTTATGAAGGAGGTATATCATTTGCTATTTCAAAAATTTGTGCTAGGCTGTTTTAGGAATGACTTATTACAAAGCTTATAAATATTTCATTATTGAAAGGTGATGACATTTATGTAAATGAAAAAGCAGGCCACACTTTTCTTCAAGCAACCCAGTAAAATTTGCATCTTTAATGTGATAAAATTGAAAGTCCTGTATTATGTCTGTACGATGGCTCAATTTTCTCCTGGAATCTCTTTTGTAACGACATTTCATATTCTGATCTACAGGGTGAGTCAGTGAGATAACTGGCTGACAGGAAGACAGTAAAAAAATATCCCTAGACACTACTCTTTGTTGTTCAGGGTGAGCATTTTAATTGTCTAGCAGTAGATTATTTTGCTATGCTCTGGTAAGCTTGTAATTTTTATGCAGTCTTTCATCTTACAAAGAAAATATAACTAGTTCTTTTTTGTGTGTGGTGGTGGTGGTGGTAGGGTGGCAGAAATGAGGGTTATATCATTCTACTAATCTAAATTCTGTAGGCTAAATGTATGTATCCTAGAGCTTTGAAAACTCTAAGTTAGGGACTCTTAATCTTTTTGTGTTTGATGAATCCCTTTGACAGTCTAGTGAAATTTTGGGTTACCTTCCCAATATAATGAATATTCATTGCACAAAATAAAATTTATAGGATTGCGACAGAAATGAATTATAATGAAACAGTTATCAAAGTATATTCTAAAAAATCCAAGTTCTGCACCCCAGTTTGAGAAACCTTTCAATGCAATTTTTTTTGACAATGAACCTTGGCCATTTCCGAAGGATTTATTCTAAGGTTTTGCTGCATCAGTATATGAAAGCCAGTTAACAAAGTTAGAAGACTATCCACTTGATTTATTGGTTCTTTAAGGGTAAAAAATTGATAACACTGGCAGCTTAGGAGGAAGATGGATAAGAGATCTCAAACTGGAGTTTGATTGAGTTCAAATTTGATTTCAGATGCTGAATAGCTGTGTAACACTGGCAAGTTACTACCTCCATCTGCCTCAGTTTCCTCAATTGTAAAATTGAAACGATATTAGCATTTACCTTTCAGGGCTGTTGGGAGAATCAAAAGTGATAATATGTATTTTAAAAAAATACTCTGGGGGCGGCTAGGTGGCGCAATGGATAAAGCACTGGCCCTGGAGTCAGGAGTACCTGGGTTCAAATCCGGTCTCAGACATTTAATAATTACCCAGCTGTGTGGCCTTGGGCAAGTCACTTAACCCCATTTGCCTTGCAAAAACCTAAAAAAAATGCTCTGGACAGTGCAAGGAATATAACAAATGCTTAGTTTTCCCTCTTTCCCTCCCTCCCTCCCTCCCTCCCTCCTTCCCTTCCTTCCTATTTAGGGCCTAGATTGTGATGAGAAAGAGATGAGGTACTTTCTGATTTTTTTCCCTATTTTCTACTCAAAAAAGGTCATGTAAAGGAATCTTGGCAGATTGTTTGAGTAAACAGAGTTGTGCTCAGTAGCTTTAGCTGACTTGGAATATAAAAAGAATTTGACTCATTGCCCCTTTTTAACCTTATAATCTTATGTTTCGAATTGATCAATATTGTACTGATCCATCAGCGTTCTGACAATGCAGCCATTTTTATTTGTATACAGATTTTTAAAAAATCCATTTTAATCATCTTAGTATTACTTTTAGTTTTATGTTGTCATAGTATGAGGCTATATTTTAGTATCATACAATCAATAGACTAGGGGTAAGTGTAACAAAGTCATTTTTCAGAGATATACCTTCCTAATACAGCCTGTGTGAAAGACTTATATGTGTATAATTCAGGAAATATTAAGTAAAATAGGAAGATAATAATTAATGAGGAGGCATAAATATATGTTTTTATTTCCTCTGAATTTCATATGTTCTGAAATTTGGTCTTAATACTCCATCTAATCCATTTTCTATGCATTGTTCTATTGAAATTTATTGGCCAGATATAGTTATCTTCATGCTGATTTCTCCAATAAATATATATATATATATATATATATATATATATATATATATATATATATATATATATAATTATAGTTTTTGTCTTTTTCATGATCTCTAGCCCCCAGATTGCCAAATGCCTAACGGCCAATTCAAACTGGATATTTTGTAGACATATCAAACTTCATACGTCCAAACAAAACTTACTCCTCAAAGCCTTTCTGAATTTCTCTATTATCATCAAGAGCAGAAACATTGTTTTAATCTCCCAGGTTTATAAACTGAACTTAATTTCTCACATTTAAGCCTCAGTTGCCAAATCTTACTATTTTCATCTCTACAAACCCTCTTTTATTCATCCCTATCTCTCCACTCATAAAGCTACCATTGTGGATCAGATGTTCATCATCTTTTGTCTATTATAATAGCTTTCTAAATTTTCCCTTTGCCTCAAATGTCTACTCTGTCCAATCAATCTCCAACACATCTGCTTTTTCCTAAAGCACAAATATAATTCTCCCCACTCAATAAACCACTGTGAGTACTTTGAGGAAAGCTCTTCACAATCTGCCCTTTTCTGTCTTTCCAGTCTGATTTTATGTTGTTATCCTCCATTAAGTCTACAATATAGACATGGTATCCTTCTTGTCCTCATTCTCTACAGCAGCCTCAACTACTACTGAAGATTCAGCAAAGGAAACTTATACCACTGAAGTCCCTGGCAATGTCACAAGACTCAATATCAGAAAGCAATATTTTTTTTAATGTTTCAGTCTATATTCAGACACCATCAGCTCTGTCTGGGATAGATAACATTCTTTATCATAAGTCCATCTGAGAAATGGCTTGAACATTTTCTCATAGTTGCTATTGTTAGCTGTATTTCCCTCAATTCTATTACCCCCAACCCCCATGTATTATATTCTCTCTCTTCTTTTACCCTGTCCCTCCTCAAAAGTATGCTGCATCTGACTACTCTCTCCCATGATCTTCCCCCTCTTCTATCACCTACAACACCCTTCCCCTCCCCACCCCCTTTCTCCCATCCCTTTCCTCTCCTATTTTCTTCTAGGGTAAGATAGATTTCTATACCCAGTTGAGTGTATGTTATTTCCTCTCTGAACTACTTTTTTTTGTTGTTATTTTTTGTTTTTTGTTTTTAATATTTATTTATTCTTATTTTTGTACAAATGATGTTTTTTAAACATTACTAAAATATTCTTGTTTAAAAGTAAACATAATACTCCTCCCCCCAAAAACTATAGACCCTCATGAGCAATAAAGTAAAGGAAAGTGAAAAAATTAAAATTAAAATGAAATAATAATAATAATAATAATAATAGGGGCAGCTAGGTGGTACAGTGGTTGCAGCACTAACCCTGGAGCCAGGAGCACTTGAACTCAAATCTGGCCTCAGACACCCAGCAATCACTCAGCTGTGCAGCCCTGGGTAAGCCACCCAACCCCACTTTCCCTGCAAAATCCCCCCAAAATAATAATGATGATGATGATGATGATAATAATAATAATAATAATTGTGCTTCATTCTATGTTCCAACACCACCAGCTCTGTCACAGGTGGATTATATTCTTTATGATAAGTCCATCACAAAAGCTACTTCCATATTTTTCCACTGTTGCCATTGCTGCTCATAGCTCCCTGCATTCATACTTCCCCACTACCATATACTATATTTTCTCTCTCCTTTCACTCTGTCTCTCTTCTTAAATGTGCTGTAGGGTAGCTGAGTGGCACAGCAGACTGATCACCAGCCCTGGGGCCAAGAGGCCTCGAGCCCACATACCCCGAGTCCAGCAACCACCTGTTCCTGTGGTCCTGGACAGGCCATCCAATCCCAGCAACTTGCAAGAAGTAAAAAAGAAAATGTATTATATCTGACTACTCTCCCCTACAGTCCACCCTCTCCTACAACACTCACATCCCCCACTTCCTCCTGTCCCCCTTCTCTCCTTTTTACTCTAGATGTCTATACCCTATTGAGTATATATATGCTATTTCCGCTCCTAGCTACCTCATTCCTGCTCATCTTCTCCCCTTCCATATCATTGCAATAATTAATTGTAATAAAAAAATCTTATTATATGAAATATCTTAGCCTATTCTACCTCTCCTTTCTCTTACTCCTATTGCATTTCCCTTTTAGCCATTGACTCCATTTTTACAATATATTATATCTTCAAATTCAGCTCTCTCCTGTGCTTCATCTATAAAAATTCCTTCTACCTGCTCTATTAAATGAGAAAGTTCATGAGTATTATCAGTAACATTTTTCTATGCAGGAATACATACAGTTCATCATCATAATTAAGTCCCTTATATTTTACCCTTTTCCTCCACTCTCTATGCTTCACCTGAATCCTCTATTTGAAAATCAAACTTTCTGTTTATCTCTGGCCATTTTAACAGGAACATTTGAAATTCCCCTAGTTCATTTAAAGTCCATCTTTTCCCCTGGAAGAGGATGTTCAGTTTTGCTGGTAGTTGATTTTCAGTTGCATTCTGAGCTCTTTTGCCTTCCAGAATATTATATTCCAAGCCCTATGAACCTTTAATGTAGTTGCTGCTAAGCCCTGTATGATCCTGATTGCAGCCCTACCATACTTGGATTGTGTCCTTCTGGCTGCTTGTAATATTTTCTCTTTGATTTGGGAGTTCTGGAACTTGGCTATAATGTTCCTGGGGTTTTTTTTTTTTTTTTTTGTATCTCCTTCCAGGGAAGATCGGTGGATTCTCTCAATTTCTATTTTGCCCTCTGCTTCTAGGATATCTGGGCAATTTTCCTATAGTAATTCTTTAAAAATGAGGTCAAGTGGCAGCTAGGTGGTGCAGTGGATAAAGCACTGGCCCTGGAGTCAGGAGTATCTGGTTTCAAATCCGGTCTCAGACACTTAATAATCACCTAGCTGTGTGGCCTTGGGAAAACCACTTAACCCCATTTGCCTTGCAAAAACCTAAAAAAAAAATGAGGTCAAGAGGGGCGGATAGGTGGTGCAGTGGATGAAGCACCAGCCCTGGAGTCAGGAGTACCTGGGTTCAAATCTGGTCTAAGACACTTAATAATTACCTAGCTGTGTGGCCTTGGGCAAGCCACTTAACCCCATTTGCCTTGCAAAAATAAAAAATGAGGTCAAGGCCCTTTTCCTGATCATGACTTTCAGGTACCCCAATAATTTTTAAATTATCTTTTCTGAATCTGTTTTCTGGATCAGTTGTTTTTTCACATTTTCTTCTAATTTTTCTTGTTTTGGTTTTGAAGTATTGTGTCTTGACTTCTCATAAAGTCATCAGCTTCCTTTAGTTCCATTCTATATCTGAAGGATTTGTTTTCCTCAGAAAGCTTATTTTTTTCTTTTTCCATCTGGTCAGTTCTGCTTTTTAAAGCATTCTTCTCCTCAATAACTTTTTGAACTGTTTTATCCATTTGACCAATGCTAGTTTTTAACATGTTATTTTCTTCAGCATTTTTTGGATCTCCTTGACTAAAGTGCTAACTTCATATTCATGTTTTTCCTGCTTCTCTCTCATTTCTTTTCCCAAATTTTTTTCTATCTCCCTCACTTAATTTTCAAAATCTTGTTTGAGCTCTGTCATAGCCTGATCCCAATTTCCATTTTCCTTGCAGTCTTTGGATGCTGGAACTTGTACTTCCTCTTCTTCATATTGAATGTTTTGATCCTTCTTGGCATCATAGACAATGTATTTCTCAATGGTGTTCCTCTTTTTTTCACTGTTTCCTCATTTCCCCAGACTGTGCATGGTTTTGGGGTTCTTCCTGAGCTTTTGAGTATTATTGGGACACCCCCCCGAAGAATCTCAGTGTATGAAGCTCTGTCTTCCCTCTTGGTCTGTGAATGACCATAAGTTCAACCCTCTCCCATTGGGCTGAGGTGGGGGGGGCCCTGCTGTTCTATGGGGGGGGGAGTCTATACTGTGATCAGGATCTGAATGTGGTGAGAGCCCAAGAGTCCTTTTCCAGGTACAGAGGACAGACTTCAGAAATCTCTCTCCACTCCCCTACCTTGAGTATGCTGGGTACTCAAGGCTCAGTTGCCTGGAGGCTCCTGCTTACCAGCTCCACCTGCTTCCCTTTCCTGGATCTGGACTGCCACAGCTATGCTGCTTGTTGAATGCCCTGAGTGCTGGGCTTCACTCACTCACTCTGGAAGAGGTCCCCCCCACCCCACTGATCTTCCAAGTTGTTCCTGGTGCTGACCCCACTACTGTGAGCTGCAGCTCCCAGGTGCCCTGGGTCTGCCTCTGGGAGACTGAATTTCCTTCACTCTGGCAGGCTGCCATTCTAACCCCATGGAGCGGAGCCTTTCCACTATTTTCCAGGTTACCTTGGTCTGGAGAACTGCCTTACTGGATCTTTCTGAGGGTTCTGTCTCTTGAAAATTTAGTTAGGGTCCTTATCTTATGAGTTTTGAAATATTATATAGATAGATCACCTAAGAGAGTCTCCTCTCCTGTTGCCATCTTGGCTCTGCTCCCCCGAACTACTTTCAATGAAAGTAAGGCTCATCACTCCCTCTCACCTTTCTCTTCTTCCACTCCATTGCAAAAGGTTTTTTTATTGCCTCTTTTGTGTGAAATAACTTCCCCCCATCCTACCTCTCCTTTCCCTTTCTCCCAGTACATTCCTCTTTTCCCCCATTAACTCCCTCTTTTTAATATCTTATACATTCAAATTCAACTCACTCTTATGCCTTGTCTTTATATGTTCCTTCTAACTAGTCTAATAAATGAGAAGGCTCATCTGAATTATCAGTATCATCTTCCCATGCAGGAATCAAGCAGTTCAACATCATTAAGCCCCTCATGATTTGCCCTTCCCATTCACCCTCTCTATGTTTCACCTGGCTCCTGTATTTGAAGATCAAACTTTCTATTGTACTCTGGTCATTTCATCAGAAAAGTTTGAAAGTCCCCTATTTCATTAAATGTTCATCTTTTTTTTCCCTGAAAGGGTATGTTCAGTTTTGCTGGGGAGTTATTCTTGGTTGTAATTCAAGCTCTTTTGCCTTCCAGAATATCATATTCCAAGCTCTAAAAGCCCTTAATGTAGAAGCAACTAAATCTTGTGATTTCCTGACTGCAATGCCATGATTTTTGAATTGTTTCTTCCTAGCTGTTTGTAATATTTTCTACTTGACTTGGGATTTGTGAAATAGGAGATGATCAGTGGATTCTTTCAATTTTTTATTTTACCCTCTGCTTCTAAGATATCAGGACAGTTTTACTGGAGAATTTCTTTAAAAATGAAGTCTAGAGTCTTTTTTGCTTCATGACTTTCAAGTAGTCCAATATCATCCTTTTTGGATCTGTTTTCCAGGTTAGTTTTTTTCCAGTGAGATATTTCATATTTTCTTGTGGTTTTTCTTTTCTTTTTTGGTTTTTTTTATTGTTCCTTGATTTCTCACAAAGTCATCATCTTCCCTTAGCGTCATTCTACATTTGAAGGAATTATTTTCTTCAGAGAGCTTTTGTACCTCCTTTTCCATTCTGACCAATTCTGCTTTTTAAGGCATTCTTACCTCATTGACCTTTTGGATTACCTGTTCCATTTGACCCAGAGTGTTTTTTAGGATGTTATTTCTTCAGTATTTTTTTTATCTCCTTCAAAATATTGCTGGCTTGGTTTTCATTATTGTCTTGCATTGCTGCCATTTCTCTTCCCAGCTTTCCCTCAATATCCCTGACTTGATCTTCAAAATCATTTTTGAGTGCTTACATAGAGTGAGACAAAATCACATTTTTCTTGGAGGTTTTGGATTTAGAAGCTTTGACTTTGTATGCTCTGAGTGTGTATTTTGATCCTCTGTAAAACCAAAGTAATTGACTATGGTTGGATTTTTTCTTCTATTGTTTGCCCATTTCCCCAGTTTCATTTTAACTGTTTTTTTTAAGGTGGGACTCTGCTTCTGGATGGAAGATGCACTGTTCCAAGCTATTCTCAGTTTTTGCAGCTGTTTTCAGGGATACTGTCCAGGTACTTGAAAGTTCTCAATTCCTCCAAGATTTTATGAGGGGCTATGACTGTTTTCCGGTCTTTGGATGATCACAAGGACTCCTTTCTGCACTGGAACCATGAGGAGGGTCCTTATTCTGCTACAGGCTGTGAGCTCTGTTGTGCTTCAAGTAATATTTTTAAATAGGAAAAAAAAATATCCATTACCATCTTTGCAGCCTGAAGACCAATGGACCCGTCTATCTAATTTACAACTGAAAGTTTTTATATGGTCTGTTGCTTTTACTAGGATGTGAGATCCTGAAAAGCAGGAGCTCTTGTACTCTATTTGTATCCAAACTTATTTCCTAACGAGAACTTAAGTTATTTTTTAATTCATTCATAAGTATAGGTGAATAGGTAAAGAGGAGAATGAGAAAATTAAAGCATAGAATTGAGAGGTTTTAGAAAATCACACAGTGGATAGAATGCTAGACCTGAAGACAAGAAGGACTCCTCTTTCTGAGTTCAAATCTGACCCAGACATTTACTAGCTATGTGACGCTGGGTAGATCAATTAACCTATGCTCCAGTTTCCTCATCTGCAAAATGAGTTTGAAAAGGAAATTGCAAATCCGCTCCTGGCGGAAGCTGGACTATTCAGCAAACTGACGGTCCTCATAGTTGAACATATACTTTTGCTGAGTCATACAACTTTAGACCTGTAAGGCCATCCCAATCACCTCAGGACTGGCAGAACCATGAGTATCCTTGTCAAGAAAACCCCAAAATGAGTTCATGAAGTGACAGACACAACCAAAAGACAATTGAACAACAGCAACCCATGTAGAAAAACATTCACTGTCCAGTTAGATGGTTAAGAAGCTCAAACTATGTGGGTCACTAAAAGCAAAAAAAAAAAAAAAAGATTTAGAGGAAATAGGAAGAAGAGTTACAAATGGAAAGAGGGAGGAAATGAAAATGGAAGGAATTGAGGGAGGCAGGAAGAGAGTTCAAAGGAAGAAGTTGAAAGATAATTCATATATCAAACCATTCATTGAAGGTATTTGCTAAGTACTGAGAATATAAAAAGAAAATAAAAGAAAAGATTCATGCCCTCAAGAAGTTTACATTCAAAAGGAAAGAAAATTGGATTTATATAGAAATATGATAAAGTAAATAAAAGGCAATCATAAGGGCAAAGGACTAGTAGTTTGGAGTGGAGGATGGAGAGGAAGACCTCTTGCAGAAGATAGTATTTGAGCTGAGCCCTAAAGAAGGAAAGCCAGTACAGAGGCACAAAAGCAAATGATGGAGTATATGTAAACAACATTAATATTAATCACTTTTATATAGTGTTCACTGTATATCAGGCATTAAGCTAAACATTTTACAATTGTGATCTCTTATTTCTCATAAAAACTCTTTAAGGAAAGTGATATTATTTTCTCCACTTTATAATTGGGAAAATTGAGGCAGACACAGTTAAGAGATTTGCTTTGAGTCACTCAGCTAGTCAATATATGACACTAGATTTGAACTCAAATCTTTCTGATCCAGTCCCAGAGCTCTATCCACTGCTGCATATAGTCACTTGTAATATCTAACATATTCTCATAATGTGACCCAGGAGAAAGACACATACCTTCTGGATTCATATGTCTTCTATAAAATGAGAAAGGAAGAGGGAGAAGGAAGAATGGAAGAAGATGGAAAAGGGGAGAGGGATAGGGAAGAGGGACAAGGGGGAAGGCAGTGAAGGAGGGGAGAGGGAGAAAAAAGTGGGACAAGGAGGGAGGCAGCAAAGAAGAGGGAGATGGGGAGAAAAGGAGAGGGAGAGACAGGGAGAGCGTAGGAGAAGGAGGAGAGCTCTTGGTTCTACCTCTGGCCCTGAGTTAATTGGGATGGCCCTACAAGTCTAAATTTCTATGACTCAGCCAAAGTATATGTTCAACCATGAGGATAGTCAGTTTGGTGAATAATCCAGCTTCTGCCAGGAGTTGACACTAAGACTCTTGTGGTTTTGTGATTTATTGTATACCACTTCATGTCAGCAAACTCATTTCTTTCTTGACCCTGGATTTTGAATCCTAGCCTCTCTGCCAGTCAGACTGGCAAATAGGACCTCCTTATAAAAAGTGAACATCAATAAAAGACTCCCTTCTGAAAGACATGCTTTTCCTCAGTGAATGCAATGAGCCAACTTCAGTATTTATTGCTAACAGGTTTTGAGCAAAAAGTAACTGTCTTCTTCTGGTCTGTAGACATCATCTTCAATTAAAATAGATTTAGAATATAAGGAAGATCAGTGTCAGTTACCAGTAGAGTCACTCTTTGAGCCCGAAAGCATCAAATTGATAGAGATTAAGCTACCCTGTCTTGCTTGGTTTCTTTTATCACAAATTTCTTGCTCTGTATTCCTCTCCCTTTGATTCTCCCTTTCTCATTCTCCTCTCTGTCTCTGCCCCTCCTTATCCATCTTCCTCAACCCCTCTCCCTCTCCTTCTTTCACTTTCTCCTCGTCCCTTTTTCATTTCCTTCTCTTCCCTATTTTTCTCCTCTTTCCATTCTCTTCCTATTCCCTTTTTACCTGTCTCCCTTCTATTTCCTTTTCTGACAATATTTTATTGGTATAAGACTTCTCAGGTCTAAACCAAGAATGTCAGCTTAATTTGGATTCTACTTTGAACATTTGTGATCCTGGGCAAATCTTTTTTTTTTCTCTTTGTACTTCAGTTTTCTTGTTTGTAATTTAAAAGCATTGGACTTGCCCTGTCTAATACCTCCTGGTTCTAAAATCTGTAATTCTTTGAATTGGTTCAGATACTGTGAATGGACAGTGAGCTAGGTCCACAAATGAATAATGAGAAAAGGGTGTAGGTCATATTTATGTAACCAAACAACATTTTTACTCCAAGATGATTACAAACCCATTTTTAAAATATCTCTTCTCTCCGACAAAAAAAAAATCCCCTTTAAATCTCTTTCCATGTTAACTTAGGCAATTGGCTTGTTATTTTATTAGCATAGGGGACTCTAGGTGAGAAAACTCATTCTATTAATCTAGATCAGTCCCTTTCCTTCAATTTGAAATCTGAGAGCTGACTAGACTAGAGTCCAAAGAGTTCAAGTAACATGCCCAGGGCCACATAGCTAGTGGGTATCAGTAGTGGGACTTTAACCAAGGTCTTCCTGTATTCAAGGTTGACTCTCCAACCATATTGCCATCCTGGCTTTCATATTAATTTAAAATATTCATGTTACCGTGACAAAACCATACATACAATACAGATAACTTTATATGAGATTCTAACTCTGAAATAAGTAACAATGTGCATCAAAGAGAATGATAAAAGTATTTGTCTCATAGAATGAAAGTACTGAATGAGCTCAATGAGACTAAGTCCTAATATCACACAGTAACCTCACACTCCATTCTACCTTCTTACTATTTCTTATATAGAGAAACTCTCATCACTTCATGCTTAGATTATTTCAATAGTTTTCTTGGCTGTTTTCTCTAACTCAAATCTCTCTTGATAGACTCTAGTCTGTTCTTCACCCAGCTGTCAAATCAATCATCCTAAAAGATAGGAATTATCAAGTCACTTTCTATGTTCACCAATCAAGAAACTTCAGTGACACCTTATTAAGGCTAGGATCAAATATAAAACTCTCTGGTTTTTAAATTTTATTTTATAGAATAAAATAAGCATTTCCATAACATAATATAGTAAGATGAAATAATTGCACATGAAACTGCAAATCTATTATGTGCAGCTTGTTACTCCTTTTAAGTATAAAAGAAAATTTTGTAAATTAAGTTTTTCTTCCCCTCCATTAGATGGTGACCATTAGTCACAACAATATAAATATATATACATATATATATATATATGTAAAATCATTCTATATACCTTTTTATCATTTCTTTTGCTGGATGCAGATAGTATCTTCCTTTGTAGGTCCTTTGAAATTAATTTAGTATTTATAGTAGTCAAAATGACTTGGCTACTCAAAATTGTTCCTAAAACAATTTTGCTGTTACTGTATACAACATTCTCTTGATTCTGCTTACTTCACTTTCAGTTATTTCATACAAGTCTATTCATGTTTTTCTAAAATCATCAAGCTCATCATTTCTTATAGAAGAATAGTATTCCATCACAATCCATTACATTATTTATTCAGCCTTTCCCCAGTGGATGGGCATTCCTGTTTCCCAGTTCTTTGTTTGTTTGGCTTTGAAGGTCCTTCATAACTTGACCCCTGTCTTACTCCTCCAATCTTCATATACCTTACACTCTTCCAAATTCTTCTGCTTTCTTTAAGTCCTAGTTAAACTTTCACCTTTGACTAAAAGAATTTCCTAATCCTCCTCAAGCTTACATTTGAGATTCTAGCCATGAAATATGTAATATTGTGCCATATGTATCTTCTTTTTATCCCACATAGATCTTGTTTGTTATGATTCTTTGCATATTGAACTCCTTGAGAGCAGGACTGTTTTGTTCTTATATTTGTTGAAGAGAATGAAAGATATTTGTGTCTCACAGAATAAAAATGTTGAAAGGGATTGTAGAATTTAGGTAGACCAGTTCCTTAATCTGACATTTTCTTCAATTTTTTTCCTTGTATATCTTGGTTGTATATAATTACTTGCATATTGTCTCCACATTAGATAATGAACTTCTTGAAAACAGGGACTTTATTATTGTTGTCACTACTGTTGTTTGTTTTTGCTCTTTTTTATATCCTCAATGCTTAGCATAATATCTGGCACATAGTAGGCACTTAATACATGGCTACTTTTACTTGCCAAAAATAACTACTGGTAGAGTTAGAACTCATTTCCCCTGAGTTTCCAGTCCCATATTCTTTCCATATTGTGGAAATTCAGTCACACAAAGCACCATCTTCATCCTAAAAAGAAAAAAAAAAAGATAGCTCACTTTTCAGTGTCTAGGATTGTGTAATTAATTTTCTTCTGTCAATTAAAAAATACACCTAACAGTCTAAGAATGAGTCTTACACTGTGGGTTGAAGACATTTTGATCTGGGATAATTTATCTTTCATTGTAACCTCTCATAATTTATTCCACCTGACTGTGGTTCTGGGCAGATTCTTCTGATTCAATTGTTTTGCTATGCAGAATTTCACTAATATTAAAAACAAAGCAATGAGTTCATAGGTCTTTGTTCAGCACATTTCAATAGTATTTGAATTTCATCCTGCTGATCTTAGTCCAATGTTTTAGCTGTCAGGATTGCTTTGAATCTTAATGTACTCATCAGTCTGCCACATTAGTCATTCCTTCCAGCCTGGTATCATGTGCCAATGTGATAAGCATGTCATCTATGTCTTCCAAATTTGTGATTAAAAATGTCGAACAGAGTCAAGGACAGAGTCATCTGACAAAGTGAAACCTCTCCAGTTTGAGAGAGCTTTATTATCAATATCCTCTTAGCATTGTTGTTATGTTGTTTTGTTTTTTGTCCAGAGCTGTAATTTCATTGTTATTAGGAGATACTAGTAAGGAAACTTCCTCAATTATTGCAGATCTATAACTATTCTACAAGTTAGAGAAGAACGTTATCTGGGGTATTGAGAAATTAAGTGATTTATTCTAAGACCTCATTGCATCAGAGGTAAGCCTTAAACCCATCTTGAGGTCAGGGGTTTGAATTTTCTCATAAATCCCTTTAGAAGTCAGGGGAAGCCTCTAACCATCTTCTTAGAAGAAAGGTTTTAAAGGCATAAAATGAAATCCATACAATTTCAAAGGAAATCAATTATATTGAAATGAACTTATTATTAGTTTTTTAAATTCACAGACTCCAGGTTAAAAATCTTTAAGTTAGTAGATAGAAAGTTAGGAGGAAGGGCCTTTTAGTGGAATTCTTAAACTTCAATTTGAAAGAAATGAAGAAATCTAATCTTTCCTCTGATACAAGGAGGAATTTTGTACATGCTTGATAGATCATCAGTCAATGCCCTCTTGAACATTTTTGTGATAGAGTTCAATACTTTGGAATCTATGCTCTATCTATCACTCATCTTTGGGGATCCTCGTTTTTCCTTCTTATAGTACAATACAGTAAATGAAACATATAGCCTGATTAACACCAAGTAGTGACATCTTACTTCATAATATTCATATGCTATACTTTGAATTAATTCAGCCTAAAATTTGTGTGTATATATGTTGTGTGAGCAATTGCAAAACATTTTTGTTTTGGGTTAAACTTATGGTCAGTTTCATTTTTCCTTGGACAACTAAATCAGCAAGGTCTTCATTATTTCTTACTTGAATTAAAAAATAATCAAAATATAGAGCTTTAAATTTTACCATGAATAAAAGTTATTTTTGAGTTTATCTCTAATTGATACAGTCTTTTAAAATCATTCTGAATCTCCAATCTACCATCTATCAAATTAGTTATTCTAAGTAGCAGCTTGGTGTCTTTTGCAAGTTTCATTAGCATGTCTTCTATGCCTTCCTCTGAGTTGATTAAAATGTTAAATAGGACACAGCCAAAGATAAAGGCTTGTTTTATACTATTAGAGATTGCCTTCCACTAATAAATGTCAGCCTATTGATTATTATTCTTTGGTACACTTGTACAGACAGCTGTGTGCCTTCCTCTAGACAGCCAAGTGTTTCTAGGGAAAATAAATCACAAAACCAATTTGATCAGGTCTTCAGCAAATTTTTACTACCACATTTGAACTAATCTCTTGGTTCTACTCAGTAATCCTTTAAGTCACTTTATTGACTATCTAACACAGTCCTCCTAGAAAGTATTTCAAGATTTTCATTCTCTTTACATTCCCATTTTCCTCCCTCTTAACAGATAATAGAAGCATCTTATACTTTATTGAGAGAAATTGAGGTTATTCAATACAAACTACATCATATTTTCTTTTTCTGTAAAACTCACTATTTTGATTTTCTGTTGCATATTCCCATCTCTTCACCCATCCTTTGTTTCTACCTATCTCAGGGAATTATCTTCCCTCCTTTCTAAGGTTGATCACTCCATCTGTGCTCATCAAGCCAGATTTTTTCCTTTTTTTATGTTACCATATCCCATTAAGTCTTCTTTCTTGAATCTCTAGTACTTTATATCGACTTACCTTTAACACTGACTTACCTTCATCTGCCCACAAATATTATTGTCTTCCTAAAATAGACAAAACAGAAAAAAAACTCCCAAACGTTTACTCAACCTCACTATCTATCCCCTTCTCCCCTTCTGCTTATAGACATATAGCTCAAAAAAAAATTGGAATCACTTCGCTGAAATTGCTCTTTTAAAGGGCACAAATTATTGCTTTTTTCTTTCTTAAATTATATAAAATTTTCTCATTTGTCATATTTTGACCATATTGAGTTTTCTCCTTCTTTATCTTGAAAGGGACTATAGATAATTTTTAAATTTTTATCCTATATTCTCCCATGCCTTCAACTATGCACCCTATGTAGATATTCTAACATCTCTGTTTTCAGTACTGACAGTTCTTGAACTCCATTCTCACACTTCCAACTTCTTGAAATATATTTTACCCAGATATTTTCAATGGTACCTCAAACTCAGAACATCTATAGCTAAAATCATTATCGTTTCCTTTCAATGAGCTCCTTCATCCAACTTTCATTTATCTAGGTAGAGCTAGCTATAAGTAAGAGTAGAAGACTTGATCTAAATCTTGTTTGTGTGAAAATGAGTACACAATCCTAAGGGACAAAAAAAATGAATGGAAATTCAGAGGTCCACAGTCTCAAAAAGTAAATATTCTTTTGCTAAAACTTATCTAGTAATGATCATCTTTCCACTGAATCTAACACTACAGATTACAGTAAGCACTGTGGAGAAAGAATTAACAGCCTTGATTGATTGGAAGTAGAAGATTAGGGAAGGAGTCAAAGATGTTTAAAGTCTGAGTTTCTGAAGAATGGTAGTGCCATGAATAGATAAATAGAAAAATCTTGTAGGACTCTTGTAGGATCAAATGAGATAATGTGTGGAAATCATTTTTCAAATTTTAAGGCACTATATAAATCCTGGAAGAAAAAGACCTAGAGAAGTCTTCCAGGTAAATGAAACCTTCATCCCTTTTATAGTTTGATTCTGTGCCAATTGGTTATTGTATTAGGAAAAATAGCATCTATATTTTTTTCTATTTCCTAAAGGTCTTTAAAATACTTTCACAATGACATCACATCCTTCTCTATCCTGTTTTGTCACTCAAAAACTTCCCACTTTTATCCTAAGATTCATAGATTTTCATATCTCCCAATGGGAATTGGTAGATATTGCCTCAATTTATGTTCCAACATAACCTTATTTTGATCTGTGAATTTTCTATGCTACTTTCCCTACCTAATAATGTCCATTGTTCCCCTTGGTATTTGGCTTTACCTATTGAAAAAAAGAAATCTAGGAATTGTTTTTCTCCTGTAGGCAGCTAAGAGACAAAAAGAACTGAGTGTTAAGCCTGGAATCAAGAGGATGTGAATCAAAAATCTGATCTCAAATGCTTATTAGCTTTGTGATTCTGGGAAAACTAGTTGCTCTTTATCTGCCTCAGTTTTCTCAACTGTAAAATTAGGATAGTAATATCACCTACCTCACTGTTGTAGAATCAAATGTAATTATATTAACAAAGCACTTATCATAGGGCACAGAATAAGCCCTTAAAAATTCTTCCTTCCTTCTTTCCCTTCCTTCTATCCATCCATCCTTCCTTCCTTCCTTCCTTCCTTCCTTCCTTCCTTCCTTCCTTCTTTTTCCTTCCTTTCTCTCTTCACTTCTACCTTGCCTTTTTCCCTTCTTTCTTCCCTCCTTTTTCCTTTCCTTCCTTCCTTATTTCTTCCCTTCTTTTTTCCTTCCTCACTCCCTTCTTCCTTCCTTTCCTTCTTCTCTTATACCTTTCCTTTCTTCCATTGTTCCTTTCCTTCCTTCCATTGTTCCTTTCTTTCCTTCCTTCCTTCTTTTCCTTCCTTCCTTTCTTCCTGTTTTAATTTAAAAAAAACTTCTTGATTAGTAAATCAACAAACCCTCCAAGTAGTGTCCCTCCTTTCTTTACTTCCCTTATCAGATCTTATCATTCTGGCATTATTGTTAATTCCCTAGAAAATAAAATCCACTTTTTTTACTTTCATCTCTTTATTTTTTTGTGTGTGGGCAATGAGGTTAGGTGACTTGCCCAAGGTGTCTGAGACCAGATTTGACTCCAAAGTCAGTGGTCTACCCATTGTGCCATCTAACTGCCACTAAAGAGAAACTGAGTCCACAGAGCAGGCCAGGGTAACTAGACTATTTTTTACAAAGCAATGGGATTAAGTGATTTGCCCAAGATCACACAGCTAGTAGGTATCAAGTGTTTGAGACCAGATTTTAACTCAGATCCTCCTGACACAAGGACTCTATCCAGTCTGCCACCTAACTGCCCACTGACATCTTTTTTTTAGGTTTTTGCTAGGCAATGGGGTTAAGTGGCTTGCCCAAGGCCACACAGCTAGGTAATTATTAAATGTCTGAGACTGGATTTGAACCCAGATACTCCTGACTCCAGGGCAGGTGCTTTATCCACTGTGCCACCTAGCCACACCCCACTGACATCACTTTGGCTGGATATTTGCTTCTCCTAATCATTTTCATCTTTATATAGTTATATCCTTCAACTTGAAAAATATTCAAAACTAACATTTATATACCTAGTCCTTCAGAATTTTTTGATTTTTGTTTTGTTTTTTTTTACTCTGGAATTGAGGTATGTGGAGTTTCTGAAAAAATCTTGAATTTTGAATTAAATTTTACATTTAGAATCATACGACTTGAATGTGGCAAGAACCTTAGAGATAATATAATCCAACACTCTAATTTTACAGATAAAGAAGCAGAGATCCCCAAACAGAATAGCTTTCACTAGGTCACACAGGTAATATAATGATTCAAACTCACCTCCTTTGACTCCAAATCTAGTATTCTTTATTCAGCAGTATCATGTTTCTTTTTCATTTCTTTCTAAATAAAAAGGCCAAAGTTTCATTTTAATTTGTGTGTGAACCCCAGTAGATTATTCTGCCCCTCTCTGCCCCTTCCCTACTCCATCAGTGGTCTTAAATAGTAATACAGTTCCCCAGGCTTGTCCTTTGACCACCTGAAATATTTCCTATGTTAACTTCTTTCTATTCATTTTCAAATATATTTCTCACTCTTTGCATTTCACTTTAGGGAAACAAGGCTGTTATTAATTGAAGCAATTCCCACACAGGCTGTTGAGTGTGAATGACTCCATTGTTACATGATGGCAATAAGCAAATGAATCCCCTTTGAACTTAGCATTTTGGTTTCCTACTTTATCTTGGCTCTCATTCTGGAGTCTGACATTTGTGCTGTATGTACTTAATTAGGATGACTGTGAGATGGAGACAGGAGCAGAGAAAAGGAAGGGTTTAAAAGATGTGCCTGCTACCTTTTTCAAGATTTAAAGCCCCTTTCCATGTTAGAAAGCTAAATGATAGATTTATGCTTTGTTTTCCTGCTGGCCTGTTTCTTTGACTTGAGATTTAATGGGAGTCACACTCGTTATTTAAAACAGGGTGACATATATTTAAATTTTAAATTTTTTATTTGCCCTGCTCTATACTCCTCTTGCAAACTAAGTTGCACACATAAAGGCAAAATGCTTAGAGAGATTTTTGGACATTCTTTCATCTGCTTCTGGGAGAAGTTTAAGGAGATGAGCCATTTCTACATCCACTTCTTTTTTCCTTATATTCTGTTAACTAGTTACTGTCAATTGAGTGGAAATAAGGAAAATAATTTTTGAATCCCTGTAAATCAGTTTAACTCTAAATGGGAAAAGGTAAGTTCCCTTTACACATAGCATTTGTGTTATAATTGGTCCTTGAAACATACAGGACAACAGAAAGTTTGAGAGAGAGAGAGAGAGAGAGAGAGAGAGAGAGAGAGAGAGAGAGAGAGAGAGAGAGAGAGAGAGAGAGAATCCTCTGCTAGGAGAAATCTCCAGATATCCATTTTTTTAAGATAGAGGGTAAGAGTAGGGATCAAGAGGAGGAGGATCACACAAGAAAAGAAGTTCGAAGGACTTTTCCCTCAGCAGTTGATAAGTGTCTCTTTGTCTCTTCTTCCTTTATCTTCATCCCCTTTCTTCTCCTTCTCTGGTGGGGGAGATATAGGCATGAATGGGAGAGTTTTGCTTGCAGTAGGCAAAGCAGACTTGAACTGGGGAGTTTATGCACAAGTGCCAAAACAGTTCACAGAGAGATGAGTCTCATGGCATCACTAGGTCCTTGGACAAGATCATAGAGAAGAGAAAAATTTTCTCTTTTCCTTTGGCCCTTAGGTACCAGTGATTTCATGTTTCTACCTCTAAACAGAGCTTTAACCCACATACCAGCTAATTTTTCCTCAACCTTCTATAGGCAGCATTATTTCTTTAAGAGTAAATAGAAAATATTATTTCAAAACATTGACAGTGATAGACCCATCTCGTGGACTCCTACTAGCTTTGTCATTATTCCTTTCCTCTACCTTTCTGGCTTCCTGAATGTTTTTTTCTTCCCTTGGCTTCAGAACCACCACCCTCTCCTGATGTAGACCTCTAAGATAGATTTTGAATCGTCACTTATGCTAGAAGATACTAACCTACATGTTCCACCAACATTTCCAGTTGTTCTTTGGCTGACTCTTGATTTTGTCCTCTTCTCAACTATTTAAAACAGTTCTTCTTCAAACTTTTATCCTTTACTCTCTTTTCTCTCTGCTTTTCTAAGTCTAAGGGATCTTTAATCTCAAGGCTTTAATGGTTTCTACTTATAAAGGTAATATGCACATCCATATTTGCCTTTTCCTTTGAGTTCAGACTGCATATTATTTTTATGACTGCTATTATTGATGGTGGTTGTTGTGGTGGTAATGGTGGTGGTGGTAGTAGTAGTAGTAGTAGTAGTAGTAGTAGTAATGATATTAGTGTTAGTGGTCATAGTGGTAGTGGTAGTGGTGGTAGTTTTTTTTGCATTTTTTTGTAGTTTTAGATGCAGTTATAATTGTAGTAGTTGCAGTGGGGTGGTGGTAGTGCTCATACTGGTGGTAGTAGTGATGGTGGTAATGGTAGTGGTATTGGTAGAATAGTAGTAGTAGTGCTTAGTAGTAGTATCATCATCAACATCTCTAGCTAGTTATGCTTGTGATGATGGAAGTTATGATTGCAATTGTATTTGTGATAATAGGATGATGGTGATGAAGTGATGGTGTTGATAGTTGAGGGTGAAGGGGGAGGAGGAAGAAAAGAAGGAAAAGGAAGAGGAAGAATTCCAATTGATTGAAGATTAAATCCACTTACATGTTCTTCCAGTACTACCAAAGCAACATTTCAATACTGCTTCTTTTTTCCCCATGCATTTGTTGATGTTCCTAATATATAGAATGTCCTCTCTCCTTTGTGTACTTGCCTGTTCAATTTCTCTTCATTCTTTAAATTCAACTCAAATATCATCTCTTCAGTTAAATCTTATTCCCTCATTTCCCCCCTCCACCTTGAATCAAATCTAAATTACCTTTCCCCCTTAAGATCTTATATTTCCTTCTAATGCATTTATGTATGGAGAATTTATTATATTTGTTCATTTGCTATCATATTCCTATATGACAGAGTTCCATGAAAGAGAAAATAGTGCTGTATCTAAATTTTATCCATTTTTATCTCTCTTTATCTTTATTTTATCTATTTCCCAATACATAGCACATTTCTCAGTTTATGACTGGTAATTAGTAAACATTCACTTTATTGAATTGAATGAGCTTAACATCTTTAGAACAATTAAAACAATTTTTTTAAATATAGATTTCAGCTTCCAAAGAGTTGTGATTACAACCTTGTGAATGTTGCTTGCAATCACAGACAAGAACAAACTTTTGCCCTAGTAGATTTTTCATGAAGTGTTGTGAACCCCAGAAGCCTCACTTGTTGGCTAACTTTCTGATCACACACAAAAGGCTATGATTCTAGTCAGCCAAGTTCTCAAACCACTGACTTTTAGAACATTAATATGCCTGTGCTCTTTAACTTTTATACTTGGCTGGGATAGTCTTCAAGGATCTTCCTTTTGCTCAAAGAACACAACTTTTCCTTGCCATGAGAAATCTTGCCCTACAGTAAAGTTAGGGACTTGAGCAAATGAATTAAGAATATAAATGTGCACTCCAGAATATAAATGTGCACTCCATATAATTCTGAGGAGCTTTTTATGTCCTTATATGCTTGGCCCTGTAAGTTGCACATAATTAGTAGGGGGCATCCTCTGAAAATTATTGTCAATGGGTTACCTTCATGCCATAGTGAAATATTAGAGAAGAACTGTAATGGTAGCCTGTTTTTGAGAAGTATAACATGGACAAAATAATCTGGATGGGAATTTTACCTTAAAACTGGAATGGGATGAAAGTGATGGTTTGGAACCTGTATAACTTCATTGTCCCTCAGAGCCTTGTGTTCTACTATATTTGCTGGAAATTATGCTTTCTACCTTTTGCTTAGATGAAACATGAGTGCTTCCTTTCAGTTCTCCAATAACAAAGACATTTGTCAAGTAAAGAAAAAAATAAAAGAAAAAAAGCAAAAACTTGCCAATTCTTGTCCATATTTTGAAAGTCTTGGAATGTATCTATAATTGTCTGTTGTTTTCTTCTTTGCTTGTGGTTTTGCCTCTGTTTGGGGGATAAAAAAACTGTTCATTAGCCAGTCAGATTTACATCAGAAAAAACAACTTAATGTATGAAATTTTTTTAAAAATTTTTTAAAAGATTGTACCTTCAAACCAGCCATTCTTGTGATGATGTGCGATGGTCTCCTTGGAAGGGTCGGTCAGACTGGGATTTCTTTTATGCATCAAATGGCTATTGGAAGCCTCTCTATATTTCCAGTATCTGTCATCCTGCTGTTTCCATAGTCCCCCCTTACTAGTCATTGTTTGTTTTCATTTTCTTTTTCAGTGAGGTTGAGTATTGGCTGCCCCAACAGGCAGTGTTCCATAGCAGACCTCCATGGATTGCTCTCAGTCAGGAATTTTCTGTGGCTCAGAAGATGAGTGTTCTAGAAATGACCCCTTCATTTGGTGCATCTGCAGAACTTTTCTTATCTAAACACTGAGATTTCCATTTGCTGACCTAAGGTAGACACAAAATCTAGGTTTTAAGGTTTCACAGGAGAATGGCTATGTGTTATGCTCAGAAAGCAATGTGTCATCTTTCTCCAAACTATGCAAAAGGAAAACTTGGCTTTCTAAATTTAGAAAGACTCTTATGCGAGAGAATGTAACCTTTGAAACTAATTATAGGAGACAACGCAAAATTTATTATTTGCTGTTTGAGGGGAGGTTATAGTTGTTATGCAGACAAACTATAACCACAATTGCTTACAATGTCTTATGATAGAGAGCATAGATATAGAGTTTAAAGGATCCTCAGAGGTCATCTGATCCACATTGTCCCACTTATGAGATTAGGAAACTGAGGCACAGAGAAGTTAACTGACTTGCCCAGAATTACACAGTGACTAAATCACAGAAATAGGTTTCAGATTTATGTCCTGTAAGTCCATAGACCCCACTCTCTCTTTATCACATTACCTTTAGACTCTTTTCCCTTTCCCAGTTTCATCATATTTTATCCACATAGTGCTTAATTTTTAAATGATTATTATAGCAGAAATAAATCTTAAAAGTCACATAGTTCTACTTCTAGTATGACAGAGGAGAGCCCCAAATAAGACAAAAGACTTGCTTAAGGTTTAAAGAACTGATAAATAGTAAGACTGAGGGATGTAGAAAAGAAATTGCTAGACTTGGAAAAGACTTGAATTCAAATCCTGATTCAAACCCTTAGGAGCTGTGTGACATTAGACAAGTCACTAATCCTTTCTTTCTTTATTTCTGTTTCCCTGCTTATAAAAATGGGGGGTGATATCATTTACCTCACATAGATGTGAAGATCAAATGAGATAACATGTATAGTGCTTTGTAAATCTACAAGTATTATACAAATGCCAGCTGCTATTGTATCATCATGTCAGTATTAATATTAACATTGCTATTATTATTAACTTCTGGGTAATCAATTCAATGAGTAATAATATTTTTTTAAATTTATTTTTTGTTTTTCCCACTACATGCAAAGAGAGTTTTCAACACTCATTTTTGAAAGGTTTTGAATTTCACATTTTTCTCCTTCCCTCCCTTTCTTCCCCACCCAAACATAGAGTAGTCTAATTAGGTTATGCATGTATAATGTGTAATATAAGTTATACATGGTGTGACCTTAACATATTTACATATTAATCATGCTGTAAAAGAATAAGAACAAAAGGATAAAAAATTCCACGAGAGGAAAAAACATTAAACATAAATCAAATTTTAAAAATTGAAAATAGTATACTTTGATCTTTATTTAGATTCCACAGCTCTTTCTCTGGATATGGATGGTATTTTCTATCCTAAGTCCTTTAGAATTGTCCTTAGTCACTGAACTGCTGAGGGGGACTAGATCCCTCATGGTTGATTATCTCACAATGTTGCTGTTAATGTGCACAGTGTTCTTCTGGAACTGTTCACTTCACTCAGCATCAGTTCATGCAAGTCTTTCCAGGCTTTTCTGAAGTCCGGATGTTCACGATTTCCTACAAAACAATAGTATTCCATCACATTCATATACTACAATTTGTTTAGCCATTCCCCAATTGATGGGCATCCCCTCAATTTCCAATTCTTTACCATTACAAAAAGAATTGCTAAAAGTATAGTGAAAATAACTTATCTGGCCTGTCTTCCTTTTACATGGGGATGTCATAGATATGGAAAAAAAAGTCAGACTGTCAAATTTATACCAGAAATTCAATGTATCCAGCCATATTCAAATAGGATGATTTGTCCCAAGAGGCAGTTACTGAATGGATCAATGACTGGCTTTGGTGTCAAGAAGACAATTAAAAAGAAGAGAATGCAAAATAAGTTTTAGTCATGAAGTCATACACATGAATTTATTGTGCTCCCTGGCCTGAGATGGAGAAAGCGGAAGATAGAATCTACCACAGACAGGTAAGGGGTCACTCTCAGCACTTGCTTCTAGATTAAGAGAAGATTGCTACACTGAGGTCAGAAACATTGGGTGCTTGCATATATATAGTCAATGATTCCTATGCCAAGCTAGAGATTCTTAAGCAAGGAGATTGGAAGTAGGAAGCAGATAAAAAATGTGAATCAGGATCAGAGAAGGAGAATGAGGAAAAGTTACAAATCAGTGAACAATGGAAAAACAAATAAGGTTCTAATTCAACTAGCAAATCAAGATAATTCACTACCACAGCTACCTTGTGTGTAATGTTGATTTTTTTAAAACTGTCTACTTATATGATATTATTCCTGACTAAGCACTTTCCCTGTTTGAGCTTCAGCTAAATGGCTTCTCATCACCACCTGCAGCTTCCCCCCAAAGTGGTTGACAGTAAGGAATCTTTTGTTAGGGTTTCTGTGGAAATTCATTTTCATTGATATACCTGGAATCTTTTGGAATATAAAACTACTCGACTTCTATGTCAGAATGAGAAAGAAGAAAAACTAAGCAAAATGAAATAGTCTTTGAGATTGTGGTATAGTAAAAGGCATACTAGATTTGAAGTCAAAAGATAAAGGTTCAAAACCTGCTTCTTTGATCACCATACTCCCAGTTCTATGACTCTGGGCATCACTAAACTTCTCTTATCTACAAATTCCTCACCTAGAAATGAAAGGGGCAGATCTAGGATAGTCTCTGAGAGGCCTTACAGTTCTACTCATTTTATAGTGAGCTACAAAGAGACCTTGGACTCAAGGGATATATGATGGCTTGATTTTCTGATAGTGAGAAACTTTCAGGCCGAGGAATGCCAACAGAGCTAGGTATGCAGCAAGAGGACTTCTTCAAATCTGAGGGTTGAAGTGTGATGGTCTGCTCTCTCTACCCTCATCTTCTGCTATCAGACACCTGGGAAAGTGTGACTCCTGAGAAAATTAAGGACAATGCCTGTACTTCTAGCCTTTTTTCCAGTAATCTCTAAAAGTTCTTCTTTTAATTACCCTAAGACAAGATTTGAGGAAAACCTTCCCTTTACTTCCCATCTTATACCTTGTCATCATTTAACCATTGCCTTTTGTATGCAAATGTCCCAAGGATGGAGTCAAAGCTTTGGTAAGTTTGTAAAAAGTGTATTCTAGTCCATTTCTGCCAGCTGATGACTAAGTTAAGTTTCAGATTTCTCCTACTTTTTAGATAGATGCTATTAATTATACTTTATATTATAAATATATAATTATATTATGCATTATTATTATTATTATAACAAAACTTAGAAACAATAAATTTGAGTTGATTTAAGATTCTAAGAAGTTATATTCTAATAGAGAATGACAATACATTTAGGGGAGGGATGAACAAGGAAGGGTAGTATGTTTTGGAAGATTACAGGGAGGATGAGTGTAACATGTGGGAGTAAATTAGATCAGTATCTTGCTTTTTTTAAGCAGCAGTTGCAGAGTTGATTTGATAATAGTTTCAGAACTCTATGGGATTTTTAGAGATGGTTAGCCAGTGGAGGCAATACAAGTGACAAGAAGTAAACTGGTCTGATATTGTGGGCTCATGGGCCACTCAGGACCTCAGAATCTGAAGGGAAGAGTTCTAGAAATGAAAACATTAAGTCTTCCAGGGCAAATAGTCTCTAATCTTGGTGGCAACATTTCTGACAAGAAGGGAAGAAAAAATATGCTTTTGGTTTCCCTTGTCAAGTCAAACACCAGGTAGGACTCTACACACAACATGTATCTTATTGTTGTTGTTGAGTTATTTCAGTCATGTCCCACTCTTCATAACCTCAAAGATTCTGGAGTGATTTGCCATTTCCTTCTTCAACTCATTTTACAGATGAGGAAACTGAAGCAGAAAACAGAGTGAAGTGACTTTCCCAGAATCACCCAGCTAGAAAGTGTCTGCATCTGGATTTGAACTCAGATCTTCCTGACTCCAGACCTGGTGTTCTTTTCACCACACCACCTAGCTGCTCCCATAAAATTATAATATTTATATTTCATATTAGAATTTAAAAGAAATTTTCCTCATGGTAATGATATGAAGAATGTAATTTCAAGTATCAGTATTCTTATTTTACTGATATGAAAACAGACTAAGAGAGAAAGGGACTTGTACAAGATCAATAGAACTATTTAGCAATAAGAACATGACTTGAACCCCAATTCATCCCAATATATAATGGATGCTATTTGTAGTCAGATTTTATTAGCAGGATTTCATATATTAAATTATGCAACTTTTAAAATTTGGACTTCGATTTGTCAACCCCCTGAATTAGTCAGTGTTGGACTAGTGGTTAAGGTGTTGGAATTAAGTCATCTATGCCTCATTTTCTCTACCTGTAAAATGAAAGAGTTGGACTCAGTGGTCTGAGGTCTATGGTCCCTTTGTCACTCTCAATCTATATATGCCTTAAGCAGAAACAGCAGCAACAGCAGAACTTACCCTGATTTCTTTGTTCTTTATTCAAAACCAAACTAGCCTAAACATCGAGGGATTTTGCTGATGCTGAATTTCCAGGCAGCTGATGGAGTCATCCCAAGGACCTGGGAAACTGCCCAACTACTACCCTAGAGAATTTTGTGAGCTCTTCTCACTCTCCCTCTCTCCCTACTCCCCTACTGAAAAGGACCTTAGTGAAAGTGGCTGCTTGATGGCTCCACTCTGACCCTTTTCTGCAAAAGGAACAGCTATTTAACATTTCCTGAAATCCTGAGAGTCTGCTCAGTGTCCTGTGACTAAAGCAGCCACAAGTCTTATAACAGTCAAGAACTATGGGATACGTTCACTACCCCCACCCCTAGTATTTCAGCAGTTGTCTGGGGGAAGAAGAGAAACACCTGCAGGGAAATTAAACTATTTTTTTTCCATTTTTGATTTATGATGTCTGGAATTTGTAAATGTTAGCCTATAATTGGTGTCTCTTTCATTTTTTTCTTCAGCTGTTTCTGATGACTTCCTTGTACTTGATCAAGGAATGAGATTGAGGCATTTTGCCAAACGCCATTCTCAATAACTTTGAATGAAGGACATTCTGTACACCTTTTTGTATGAATTTGGTGTCCTTTATTTTCAATAACTTTTTCTAAACAAGGATTCATAGAATCATGGACTTAAAACTGACAAGAACCTAAGAAATCATCAAATCTAAATGTCTTTTAGATAAGGAAATAGGGTCACAGGGAGATGAACTGATTTGTCTCATGGTCACAAAAGTCAGTGTATCTTAATCATCCTGACTTGAAATTCAATTTCCTACCCAAACTACAAGCTCTTAATCAGTCCAAAGTTTCTTTTTAGCCTAAAAACAATATGTTTTACCTTATAAGAACTCCTCCTACCCCTATTCCAAATTCATGCTGCTAGATTTGACATTAAGTAGGAAGGCTTGGATGAAATGATGGATCTCTAAGAACTGAAAGCAAAAGAAGTTGAACTATTGAGAGCATGCCTGTACTTATTGTCCTCAGTATTTTGGTGTTGTTCAAACTGTTTTTTGAGATGGAAAAGAGTTTCCCTTTAATGCTGAGATTGAATTTTTGGGAAATAATCCAAAATTTGAAACTCCTAAGTCAATCCAGAGTATGTGTACCCCATTATTTTCCAATTATTGAGGTTCATTTTAATCATAGACTTGAACCTGAAAGTCACCATAGAGGTCATATAGCCCTACTGCTTCATTTTATGGATGAAGAAACTGAGGACTAGACCAGTGAAGTGATAGCCATCTGACAGAAATTCAGTTCAGATGCAGTCTCCTCTTCCATCAAGTTTTATCTTACTCCAATTGAGATAACGTCTCTTTCCTTAGCACACCTCTCTCTACCATCATGGATTCTTGTCTTATTACTAAGTATATCATAGAATCATTAAAGGGGAGAACTATGTTTAATTCATCTTTATATATACCACAGTGTTTTGAATAGATATTTGAGTATGTTTGTTGGAATTTAATTGAGTTTATCAATTGTAGTAGATAGTTTTACCTTTATAATGCAAATGGGAGCAATGTAGAGTTTTTCTACTATTCCCAAATTAAAAGACAGTGACTATCCTCTGGTTGTAAAGAATCCATTGGTCTAGTTTTATCAAGTTATTCCTCCAAAGGACTTAGTTCTTTTCCCTTACATCAGTTTTGTCTGAAATCTAATTTCAGAGATATTTTATGAACTAAAGTTTCTGCATGATCTATAAAGTTGCCCATGGATTTCTGACAAGATAGGATCTTAGAATGTTGGTGCTAAAAGTAACCTTCTAATACAACTCCTTCATTTTCTGTGTGAGGAAAAAGTTCAGAAAACATGAAGTTATTCAAAGAACATAGTTAGGATCAATACCAAGATTAGAAGTTCAGTCTTTTGTTCCTTATTCCAGCTTTCAGACAACACAACTATGGATAGACATTTGGGGCCAGAAGTAGTTAAGAAATCAATCTTTTCCAGTTGTAGAGATGATACATTATGCTCAGTATGTTTCAGAATCATCAAACAACTGCCTGCTAAGTTACAGTAGTTTGTCTCATTAATGGAATAAAGACTAGGAATTGTGCACATTTTGTAATCCCCTATTCCTGACCTCAGTTAGGAACACTTTTTATTATAACTTTGTAATTGCTTTTATTTTCAGTGTCCAAATATTCTGTTCTCTGAGACTTGTAGGCATTTATTTTGTGATAAGATGAATCATTTCTCCTAAATGTAGGATCAAAATAAAACCTGTAAAATTTTTACTACCAAACAGAAATTATAGTTCTTATGTCCTTGCCCTTAGTATCGTTTGCTTATAAATCTGGATCCTACCAATTTGAAATTTTTGCTAATTGAAACATGGTATATTTTACATATAAACAAGATTGCCAGAAACCATATAGTCTTGTTTAGGAATAATGATTATTTGCTATAATTTGCATAAATCATGCTAATAACTGATTATTCTGATCTAATCATTACTGAGATTTGTCTTCTCCTAGATAATGGATTGTTGTACACTTGTGCAGATCATGAACTAGCTACATGTTCTCATTTTGTGTGATTTGTTGTTCTGCCAACTCTCAATAGAGATTATACTCAAAACATTTTCTTTGATTTATTCAACATTTAATGACTATTAATCAATATTCTAAAATTCTAACTTCTTTCTCACTTTCTTGGACTACTTTTTCTCATCCTATGGATTGATCTTTGATTTTTTTTCATATCACCATGTACAAATCAAAGTTCATAATATGTTAAAGATTGCTTGAATTCTGACTATTTTACTACCATGTTGGTCTATCATTTATAGTTCTATTTTATCAGAGGTAATCATAGTGTACAAAGTGGTACTTGTATTGAGTTGAAACTTGCTCTTTTCACACACACAACTCTATCTTTCCTCTCTGTCTTTGCAATGATAATCCCTCATGTATGAGATGTACTTTCTCCTCATCCAAACCTCTTAAAGTTCTTCATTTCTTCATAAACCAGTTCTTGTCCCACTTTTTACATGAAGCTTTTCCTGACTGACCAAATGCCAGTTCTTTTTTCCAAAAAATATTTTCTATTTTTCTGATACATGTGTGCATATACATATATATATATATATAAATAGACAATTATGTATGCATGTGAGATATATGTATATGTGCATACATTAATGCTTGTATACACATGGAAATCCACATAATTATTGAAGGGAGGGGTACTAGCAGTTGAAGAAACCAAGAAAAGTTTCATACACATAGCGGAATGTGAATTAAGATATGAAGGATAAAGAAACTAAAACAAGGAGCAAGTGTACATTTGTGTGTGTGTGTGTGTGTGTGTGTGTGTGTGTGTATTTAGTGAATAATGTAAAATCTTTATTATTTTGTTCTAAATTAAAACAAAAGAAAATTAGCTAAAACATGAAATTTTTCTCTAAGATTTGCAGGACTTATGGGTAGTAGTCATCATTAGGAATGTTCACCCACAAAAAAAATGGAAATTGAGTGAATGTACATCAATTGGGGAATGGCTGAACAAATTGTGGTATATGGATGTTAGGAAACACTATTATTCTATTAGAAACCAGGAGGGATGGGAATTCAGAGAATCCTGGAAGGATTTACATGAATTGATTCTGAGCAAGATGAGCAGAACCAGAAGAACACTGTACACCCTAACAACAACATGGGGGTGAGGATCAACCTTAATGGATTTTATCATTTCATCAGTGCAACAGTCAGGGACAATTTTAGGGTATCTGCGATGGAGAATACCATCTGTATCCAAAGAAAGAATTGTGCAATTTAAACAAAGACCAAAGACTATTACCTTTAATTTTTTTTTTAAAAAAAAAGGTATCTTATCATGTAATTTTGCTATCTCTTATATTTTATTTTTTTCCTAAAGGATATGATTTCTCCCTCAACACACATTGAATTTTGATCAGTGTATAGCTTGGAAACAATGTAAAGACTATCAGACTGCCTTCTGTGGGGGGTGCAGGGGGGGAGCAAGATTGGGGAAAAAATTGTAAAATTAAAAAAAAAAGAAGAAGAAATTTCCACCAAGAGAGAAAGGAGAAGAAAGTGTTTACTCATTGAAAAGAACAAGGAAATCATTAAATCTTCTAGTGACCAATGAATCAGATTACACATTTCTTCTCAAACATATATCCTTACATTGTTATCTTGTCATAGAAAATATGACTAGTTATGTCCTTCCTGATTTATTATTTTAAAAATGCCAGACACTTATGTGGTTCTTAGAAAGACTTTGACCAGAAATATAGATTTGAAAAACTTATTATCTTTGATAGTTGCCCCCATTTTGATCAAAGTTACATCAACTGCAGATCAATTAAAGAAAGGTGTAGGAAAAATGAAGGGCATTTTGGAGGGAGAAATAACATATCTTGGAGACCTAAGGTTGTTAGGAGATGGGCAAGTATCATAAGGTCTAAGAAAGGGCACCAAGATGGATGATGTATTTAAAATGTCAAAGTGATCAAAAGAAGGCAGTCCCCTTTGGTTAAAATAAACCATACAAATAAGAAAAACAATAAGGAAAAGTTAGCATCATAAAATTCAAGTTCATTCTTTTTCATTCTGGAGACATCTGATATATGTGTGTAGCTTTAATACTGTCTCATAGCTGACTCTTCCAAGTAAAATTCAGGTTACTTGTAGATAATGTCTTCTCTGGTAAAGGAATATGACATGTTTTTAATTGTGTTGAGATATTCCTTTACCAGAGAAGACAATATCTATCATGGAAATTACAATTTGATTTACCATTCATCATACTCATATAACAGAGAACTTACTTACCAATAAAAAAAATTTAAAAACTAAACCAGAATTATACAAACCAGTTTTACAAACCCAGATTTAGACTTGGCACTTTTCATTTATTTCCCTCATTTGGAAGATATTTCACTAACAAAATCACTTTCATAAAAATAGAGATTCTACCACAAAAGTGGATTGTCAAATTTTCTTGAATTTGTTGAAACTACACATTTGATAATTATTTTAGAACAGTAGTAAATGATTTATAAATAAAAGATTTTAAAACTTTTGGTTATTCTTTAAAATTAATCAAAGCCCCCAGTTGAAAATGAATTTCTCTTAAAATATATATATATATATATATATATATATGTATATATATATATATATATATTTATATATATGGTTTTTTTGCAAGGAAATGGGGTTAAGTGGCTTGCCCAAGGCCACACAGCTAGGTAATTATTAAGTGTCTGAGGCCAGATTTGAACTCAGGTACTCCTGACTCCAGGGCTGGTGCTCTATCCACTATACCACCTAGCCACCCCTCTTCAAATTTTTTTTAAAATAAACCGTGAATTATTCTTCTTCTGTGCTAATATTCCTCTCCTTAAAAGAGAAGTTGAGATAGTTATGATAGAGAATCTTATCCTGATGTCACAAAATCTTTATCATTTCACTAAAATATCCTTTAGCATTTTGAAAAAGTAAAGGATTTTAAATACCAGAGGAATATATAGTTTTAGCAGGTGCTAATATATAAATATATATATATAAATATAAATATATAAAGCTATATATTTGTTTAGCTAGCTATTAGAATTTAGATAACTAAAGGCAAACATGACTTAAATTTATGCCTTATTTTCCTTTCTTATATTCTGTTCACCTGACATGATCACAGTAACTTGCCATAAAGTTGTAGGACATAAGAAAGGAAGAAAATTCTCTTACTTATTTAGATGTCAGTTTCCAGATAAGGTTATATAGATGTTCAAATATCTTGATCAAATAGCCAAACTTAAAGTCTGGCAGGTAAGACATTTCAAATGCCATGTTGGGAAAACTGAGTTAGGATAATACAACTTCAGAGCATGCCAAACAATAATTTTCCCAACCTCTCCCAATGAGATTGTCAGCTACAATGCCACAACTCCATAGAATTGCTACCCTCCTAGGACATTGGTTCAACATAAATTTCCTTGATGATCAATACCTGGAATCAGACTTAGAGAAAACCAATTTATAGTACCTTGAGACTTAATAAATTCCAATTATTAGATCTTCAGATAAACTTAGTTTATAAAGAGAAATATTGGCCATAATCTCACAGTTGTACAACAAGATATTATCACCTAAAAATCTCCACTTACTTTATCAGTGATGGACACTATATTTGACTTCTTAATAATAAACAATAAAAGATTTGGCACGTATTAATATAGTGATCCCACATTGCATAGGAAAGCCCCATTTTATGAAAATATTGTCTCTGGTCAAATGTTCAGTTACTATCCATATTCAAATAGATACAAAGACAAACAATTGCTTTTAGAATGTTTTTAAGCAATGAGAACATCTTAGGTGATTTTTAAATAATTTGCACACATTTCAACAGGTGTTTCTAATGCCAAATGAAACAAAACAAAAATAAGAAACTTTATATTTCCAAGTAAGATGATGCATGAATTATTACATTTTACTAAACATAATATTTTCAAGTTGAAATCCTATTTCTTTGAACAAAACAAAACAGATTTCATAACTTTAAACTCATAACAATGAATTTATGTATTTGTTTTATAAGTTTAGTTATTCTACCAAAATATATTCATATCATTTTCACAAAAAGGAAAATGAGATTCTTCAGGAACTGAATTTTATACTCATGATAAGTTCAAAACATTAATAAAACTCATTTCATGGAAAGGCATTAAATTCAGAACAAAAGCAACAATTCAGATTTTTTAGTATTAATCTATTGGCAAAAATGTTTCAGTATCATAATAACAAATTTCTACCTAAAATACTTTAAGAAACAAAAATTTTTCTATGTCAGTTATAAACAAGGACATAGTTAATCAGATAAACAAGACCAGGAAATGAAACCTCAAAGAAATATTCGTAGTCCAGAATCTCAATCGTGACAGTAGTTTGGATCAAAAAGGAGTTCCCAGATGTAATATTCACTGACAGCAGAAGGCCCATTTCCAGTAATTAACATCAGCAAAGACCTTCTTTCCTCCTGACTTAGGTGATTTATCAGTTATGCTAAACGATCTCTACTATATATGGAAATAGATGTGATCATGATGGAAATAGAGAAGACTGTAAAGCAAGATTCATTCATTAATTTGCTAAATTGATTTTTCTATATTTTCTTTGTCTTTATATCACATGTTTATATATATATATATATCTTAGATGATATAAGCTTGTAAATACTAATCTACTTCTTCATAAAATCAAACTTATGAAATACATTCCAATTTTGTGCAGATTCAATGCAGAAAATTTTTGATAAGAATTTATGACAGGATGTTTCTAAAAATCCCTTTTTAGTATTACAAGATTTTTTTTTCTTTCTTCAGTTGATAATCTTATGAATTTCATAAATCATAACCCAATAGCTTCAAATTGATTTTCTTATTAGGACAGAAGATAGAATAGTAACAGTTCCCCAATCTAGGAAATGTTCCCTTCAATATTTAGGGGAACACTCTGTGGTACAAGGACATATTTGTATAGGCACTTATGTCTTCAATTGACTTCTTACTCTACTTGTGGGGATTTGTCATAAAGAGAAAAAGCTGTGACATGATTATAACAACATCAAACTGGTCCTTGATGACTTAGCACACATACAGTGGGCTAAAGTCAGTTGCATTCCCAAAAGCTTTTACTCCACATGGCAAAATGTCGCTAATCACAGCTTAGAACCAGATAAAGTAATTTTTCCTCTCATGGAGCTACAATAAGCAATTAAAAAATACATAAGAGATTTATTTCACTTGAATTTTCTTAATTCATTCTGTTTGTTGTCAACAGCACAATTTTAAAACTCTCAGTATTTAGCTTATAAGATAATTTCTCCTTATGAATAATCATAGCTGATATTTAGAAATTTTAGAGGCATAACAGCACCATAAACAAAATTATGCATTTAAAAACTTGAAAATTCCTTGATTTAGTTATATGCATTTCCAGATTACCTTGCACAAGAAGATCAATCCCTACTTAAAGTTATTTTATTAAAAAGAGATAATAAAAAATTATTTGCTTTCATGCCAAACACTTTTTAGATATATGACCTAAAAAAAATAGGTCTCTGTTTTTCTCCTTCAGATCAGTAAATTAAAGTTGATAGAACTTTCTTTGTATCATATAGCTTTAAAATTTCTTAATTTCAAACATCAAACTAATTAGACTTTTCTCTCTTTTATGAGCTCATGACAAACTAAGTTGGAAATTCACACTTTTTTTGGTCCTAGGAAATTTCTTTGCTGCTAACAGTGTATCTCTAGCTCCAAAAAAAGTTTGTAACAGATTTGTATCCTGAATATTTGCTCAGTTAAAAACCTAATTTCTAAAAGAAAGCTTATCTTTTTGTGGTTTCTAGTTGAAGTCAAATCACTATACTATTTAAAACATTTTACTATGGGACTCTACCAAAAATCTTAAAATAATGACATCCTAAATTAGATAATAATCTCCTACTGATTATTAATTTTAAATTAATCTTTTAACAATAAAATCCTAAACCCCCAAAATAAAAAGAGAAATTCACATTTTAGAACACACTTTCCTTTAAACTAGGACTAGAAATGAACTCAGTTGCCCTTGTATCTTATCATATAGAACATTAGCATTCTAAATTATACTTTTTCATGCATTTAATATCAGAATACTATTTATAGTTTTCATCTTTTATTCTGAAACCAAAGACTTGATTACTCCTTTGAGAGTTCCTTAAATTAGTGCTGTGCTTATTTCTATGATGTTAATATTTTAATTCACTCCAAATATGAACATATCTTAAGTTAGTGTAACTCTGGATTCCACATTCCCAGAAAGAATCCATACCATATATTTTGATTAATAATGCTCACAATTTTTGTAATATTTACTTTTAGAAAAAAACATGCTGCATAACTTTCATAATCCATTCAAATTTTAGTCAAGCTCTGATAAATTATTCACAAAAGTAGCAACACAATATTTTCAAGTTACTTCCTGTCTTGTGTGGTGAGGAATATGACACTTTAAAAAATTTTAAATACAGAAGGAAACATATAACTTATAGCATAAATTCCCAATATTTACAGTATACATTCTAATTCAAAAGTATATTTTACATTAATAAATCATTAATTTTATCTTGTATAACCTTTGAAATATTCAATCAAAATCCAAATACCTCTTTTTTTTTGAGTCTCATTTTCTTAAAAGAAAATTCACATTCCAGAATAACATCTAGTCTGTGGTATAATTTGATTTTCTTTTAGACAGACAGACAGAGAGAGAGAGAGAGAGAGAGAGAGAAAAGAAGAGGAGCATAACTTCCAAAACAGAAATTTGACAAGAGAGACTGCACAGTGGAATTACCAGAATAACGTTTAAGAAATGAATGGGCCATGAGATTTGATCCAAAACAAAATTGCAACTTCTGGATACTTAAATATTCCAGGGCATGCCTAAATCGCAAATTTTGAAAGGAGAATTCTAAATCCCCACATTTTCTAGCTGTGAAATCATTTGGAGAAGACATGCAGCTAGAAGCCATTTCCCTGACAAGGGAGAGAAATGAAAAAATGGAACAGAATTGGCCTCACAGAATAGAGAAAATATAATGGACAAATGATATAACCAATCAAGAAACAGAGCAAACAAAACAACTCAGGTAGAGACAAGAATTTTTAAGAGAGCTAAGAGAGTTGCAAAATCTCACCATCCACTAGCTATCATTTCTCCAAGGGAGAGATGAAGAGGGAGGGGGCTGGGGATGGAGCAGTTTCACAAATTTAATTTGAAGACTCCCCAGCTCAACACTCTCATCCTAACATCTCAATAAAATAGTGGTGGAAACAAAAGTAGTTAAAGTGACACTGGTCCCAGTAATTCTTATGGTCATCATTAATAAAAACAAAAAAAGAAAAACCAAAACTACTGAGGTATTGCTGGTTAATTTGTATTAAGAAAAGTAACAAATAAACATACAATACAGATAAAAGACGGCACCAGAATAAATTCTTACTCCATAGGTTACCAGAGATACTAGACATCAAAACACACAACAAAGGGCTCCAGAAATAAATTCTCTAATCAGAGGGTGCCAGAAACCAAGGGAGGTATCCAGAGCCCTATAAGAGAGGAAATTCTCAGCAGAGACAAGAATTTAGTAACCAAGGGCGTACTCAGAGACCAGAGCTAGAAAATATTTTAACTTCAACTAAAATATAATTTCAAAAGTTGAAATTCACAGGCCTTTTTCTTTCCAAGGTTATGATTTTCTTCAGGGAGCCATTTCCCTGAGGGCCTTTTGGTTAGCATTATTTGCTAACCTTTTCCTGCTCAAGTTACTGTCTATATCTGAGTCATGGAGCAAAAATGAAAAACAACTCTTTTGATCTAAATTTAAAAAAAAAGAAAAATTAGGTAAGATATGAAGTTTATTTTCTAAGATTACAGAACCTCTAGGTATCATCACCATTAGAAATGGGTTACCCAGAAATAAGGGAGAAGAAATGTATTTATACATTAAAAAGAACTAGGAGGGGCAGCTAGGTGGTGCAGTGGATAGAGCACTGGCCTTAGAGTCAGGAGTACCTGAGTTCAAATCCAACCTCAGACACTTAATAATTACCTAGCCGTGTGGCTTTGGGCAAGCCACTTAACCCCATTGCCTTGCAAAAACTAAAAAGAAAAAAAAAAGAACTAGGAAATAATCAAACCTTCTGGGGGCTAGTGAATCATTTTACACATTTGTTCCAATATGTCATCCTTATATTGTTATCTTATCAGATAAGATGGCTAGCTATCGCCTGCCTGATTTAGTATATTAAAAAATGCCAGGAACTTCTGTGGTTCTCAGATAACTAGCCAGGTTTCCCAATTTCTACTCATCTGTCTTCCTGTGATTGTCAAATCTATTACCCATACAAGAGATAAACACTCCAAATTTACAATCTTTAGTTACAGATTGAAAATTTAGACTTTGATCAGAAATAAAGGATTGAAAAACTTATTAACTTTGAAACTATGTGTACGTGTCATTACACACAAACACACACACATACAATGCATACATACACATATTTGTATTAATGAAATTGTGTTTGTGTACATATGGGTTATCTTTCATTAAGGAATTTAAACTCCTGGAGGATGGAAACTACATATCATAACAAAGAGAAATACATTTTTATTTACTGTATTTCTTTGTGTGAATGACTAAGTGATTCTTTTTTTGAGTGATTCTCTTTCCTTTTTATAATGCTTTCTAGTGTTCCCACACCTGAACAATTTGGCATTGTGGCTTTTAGGTTATTAGGCCAGTTAAGTAGTTCAGGATAGAGGTAGAGCCTGGAGGTAGGAACACTTATCTTCCAGAGTTCAAATCTGGCCTCTAACACTTACTCTCTGTGACCCTAGGCAAATCATTTAACTCTGCCTCAGTTTCTTCTTCTGTAAAATGAGCTGGAGGAGGAAATGTCAACTCATTCCCATATCTCTGCCAAGAAAACCCCAGGGTCATGAAAAGTCAGACGCAACTGAAAATAACCAAAGAACAACCAAAAATTTAGGAAATATTTAAGATATTAATGACAAGTTCTGTATAGCATTTGCTACCTTACTACAGCCACTAGCTACTTGAGTTCAGTTCTGCCCATGAGGAATCATTATTCAAAGCAAGGGTGGAAATAAAACAAAACTTTATTTAAAAGGTTATAAGACATAGGAAGGGCTAGGGAGAGAGAGAGAGAGAGAGAGAGAGAGAGAGAGAGAGAGAGAGAGAGAGAGAGATAAAAGAACAGCCAAGCAGTGTTGGCTGGGTCACAGGTTGGTAGAGAAGACTGTGGCCCTGAGTTGGAGTCAAGCTCAGATTTTTATGTCTTGCCCCTCATCCAGAGGGCAAAAGATGAACTTCCTTTTTCTTACTAGACCAGGAATTAGGTAAAACCTAAGGAGATCAGGATACAAATTTTACATTAAACAACAAATCAATGGTAATGGGGATCTCCACCTAATTGCAACAGCCTTTAAGATTACAAATTGTTTCTATTAAAATCATAATTCTCTACTTCAAGTCAATTTACATCTCAAGAGTAGGTAGTAGTCAACCCTACCCAATTTCTACATTCACAATTCTCTTCAGCTTTCCCCTGTATCATTATTTCTTGTTATTTGTCCTTCCTTCTTTAAAAGGATCAATGATACCATGAGGGTGATGCTGCTTAAAATGGTCTACCTCATTTTTTTGTCCAGTGGCAAGACAAAGGTGAAGACCACTGGCTATGGCCCAGGATGTAAGGAATACCTTAACCTTCAAATTAAGGTCTTTCCCAGATCTCAATTTTTCTGAGGCCAAGACCATTCAAAGACTAAAGACAAAATAGCATTTGAGACAAAAAAGGGCTTAATTTACCATCCCAAAGTTATCAATTTGAGAGGGGAGGAACCCTAGAGTTTCTGGGGAACAGAAAACAATTGTTATTTATTCTTCTAAACTATCAAAATCCTAAACTATGTGCCACAGAAGCTTGGATTGGGACTACTATTGGTTTTTCAAAGAATGACTGAGTGATTTGGATTTAATAGGCATAGTCAAGTAGTTTCATTTAAAACACAATGAGCCTTTTAAAATGTCCTTTCAGAGCTATAGTTCTAGAAGTCAAAATGCAAAGTGCCTGGGACAAAAATGTAAATTGTCCCAGTCTTTTGAAGAAAAACACAGGAAGAAGAGGAGGAGAAGTTTAATCTACATATGCTTCAGTACATATCACATCAAGCTGACTGAATCTTACATCAAGATTTTCTCACAGCTGCTTTTTGATATTATAAAGTCATTGAGAAATAGAACTGTTTTTTGCCTTTCTTTGAATTACTTATGTTAGTACACAATTAGTACTTAATAAATGCTAACTAACTACAGATAATTCAGAAATGACTTCCTTATCATTATTAACCATTTTCAATTTATTAAGCCATAGTAAATCAATATTTTGTCTCTCATGATAATTGATGATCATGACATCTGATATCTTTTGGTTCTCTTTTTGAAATCAATTAAACATTTATTAAGCTCTTACTATCCAAAGAAAAAGCAAAAATGGATTCCTCCCTCAATATGCTTCTAATTGGAGAAACAGACATATATAAATCAAACCTATAAGCTAAATACAGTTTAGAGGAGCCCACAGCAACTGGGGGAAGGGAGGAAGATGAGAAGTGAAAAAATCTTCCTGGAAGAAATAACACTTGAGTTGAATATTAAAAAATTAGAGATTTGGAGGGAAATGATTCCTGTATGTGATTCTAATAGGGAATATCAATCCTAAATGTGATAGAGAGCCATAGAACTTTATTGAACAGTAAGCTAACATGATCAGACTCACACTTTGGGAAAATCACCTAGACAGCTGAGTGGAAAGTAGATTGGAGTGGGGAGAAATATGAAGCATTAAGGACATTTGGATATCTATTTCAGTAGTTCACGTCATGGTCTGAATTGGGATGGTAGTGTAGCAGGTGAACTCTGGGCAGAGAAAATGTATTCCCTACCCATTTCTGATAATTCTGAGATTGTTTCAGAGCTCAATCAATTTTTGAGGTAGTTTTTTTTCAAGGCAAATGGGGTCAAGTGGCTTTCCCAAGACCACACAGCTAGGTAATTATTAAGTGTCTGAAACCAGATTTGAACCCAAGTACTCCTGACTCCAGGGCCAGTGCTTTATCCACTGCGCCACCTAGCTGCCCCTAGAGCTCAATCAATTTAAGACATTTTTCATAGTTCCTTCAAACTTAAAAATCTCCACTCAGGAAGTACTTAGGTTTATAGAAAATGATATGGGTATGTGTTTTATAGAAGTCAATATGTGTTCATGTTATTTCCCACCATAGAATTTAAACTCTTTAAGGAGAGAGACTCTTTATCCTTATCATTTAACGACTTTTGTAGTTACCTGTGAACTTTTTCATAATTTGTAAACAATTTTGCAACCTTTGGATGATTAAAGTCTAAGCCTTTCTCACCTTTCTGAGTCAGAAATTAGTGAGTTCTTCACAAAAAAATGAATCCACATAGATATATCTTTAAGTTACCTTTATCCAAAGCCCATTTCTTCTCATCTACAGTAGCTCTGTGAGAGATGAGAAGAGAATATAAGTGAAAGATGCTGTAGAGAAAGAAATTACAAGATCCTGCATTTGACTAAATATGGGGAATAAATTTTAAAAAGTAGCTGAGTGTACTATCAAACTTTTGAACCTAGGTGACTGGAATGATCATGTTGTTCAAAGTAGAAATAGAGGAGTTGGGAAGAAGGGAGTGTTTTTAAAAAATCATAACAAGTTCTTTTTTGGATATGTTGAGTTTAAGATATGCAAAAGAAATTTCCAACATAAAACTGGCAGTGAAGGATTGAAGATCAGGAAAGATATTAGGGATCGATAAATAAATATAGGACTCATCTAAATAGAAATAATTATTGAACCCATGAATGTTGAAGAGCTTATCAAATGAAATACTATATATAGAAAAAAAGAGGGCTAAGGACAAAAGCTTTGGGGGAGTCACCCATAGTTAGTAGATAAAACAATAAGCAAAAGAGACTAAGAAGCATTTAGGAGAAAGCAGAATCATGAAAACCTAGAAGACAGAGAGCATCCAAGAGATCAGCTATGTCCAATGTAACAGAGAGGTCTTCTAGTAGAGACAAGATGACCTGTTCTGTCAAGAGTGGGTTTTTCTTTGTGAATGGGTTTCCCTTAATGTCTACAGAAACCCTTCCAAGTCTTATTCTGTGATTGCCTTTTGTACCTTAAAGCCTTATCAACTTGTTGAGATACATTCAAGGGTCAGCTAAGTGGTTCAGTGGATATGACCCTGGAGTCAGCAGGACCTGGAGTTCAAATCCAGTCTCAGACACTTAATAAGTTATGTGACCTTGGGCAAGTTACTTAACCCTATTGCCTTGCAAAAATAAAGAGAGACAGAGAGAGACACTCAAGTTTTCCCACTTGTTGGGAAACCAGAATTATTGCTATCTATCCATGAAAGGCATCGAATATAACTTTAGAGGAGGAATCATCGAAAGAAGTAAAATAAAATATTGAACCTAAAGCTAACTATATGATGACTGGGGAAAACAATTGATTTTTCTATGACTCTTTGAATTTTTATTTCTCATTAAGACATATAAAGTACTATCTCCTATAATGCCTTTTTCTTATTTCCACATTGTTTTGTGCATTCCTCAAATCCACAACTTATTTTGCCTATATGAAGTGATCTCAAAGCCTTCCAGTTTTAAGCTTAAAATTTTATTTTGTATTCATTTAGTTATGTGTATTTATTATTCTCCCCCTCCCCCCATTCAAATGTGAATTTCCTAAGGGCAGGGACTCTTTTATTTTTTTTTTTTTTGGTCTTTGTAGAGGCAGTACTAATTGACTCGCATCATGTACACAATAAAAAACAACAGCCAGAACTGACTATGAGGCTCTGTCTCTGTGCCTTATAATCATGATCTAGACTGGCAGGATTTTGTTTTACTTATCTTTTTTGTTTTTTAAGTGTTATGTGTCTTATTTCACCAAACATCCTGAGGACAAGATCACTGTCCTATAAAGTGCCTCAAACAGAGATTAATAGACATTTTCTGATTAGTATCTTTGATAATGAAACTTTATTTTCATATATATAACAAAGAATATGTACATCTTTTTCCAAATTGGTCTTTGCCTTGAAATAGTTCAGATGAAGCCATTTTATTTTCTGCTATTTTAGTTTCCTTACAAACAACTCTCTAGTTACCCTCTTGAGTTAATGAATTCAATGCTCATATACATTAAACTCTTCCCAGTGCACCATTTACTCTGCTTTCAGTTATGGACTCCTTTATTTACTCATGTGGATACCATATTTACTTCATGGACTCCAGCATTTGCTTCAAGTTGGGATTTGGTGGTTATGGGTACTGCTCCTACCAATGTGGATCCTAGCCATCATATTATTTGATAAACAATGTTCAAGATTTGTTGTGGCCAAAAATATTATCACTATGTTACTAACCTTGTGATGAATCTCTTTAGGTTTGTCTGTTTGGATAATTTTATGACAGACATTGTCTCTCAGTAAGGCAGCATGCCTCAGAATTGATTAGGTGATTTCTTTCTCTAAGAGTTTAACTATTCTTCTTATACTCTGGTGACCTGAAACATTTTATCCCTGAAAGTCTTAGTCTGTACTTGTTACTTGTCTTTCAAAATGACACTACTTTGTCAAGGTTGATGTACAATGTGTCTGACTGTGGCTGATCAGACCAGTATGAACTCAGAAGACTTTTCCACTAGTCAGGAACAAACAGCCCATGAGAACATTTGGAATGGCGATGTCTCTAAATTTGCGCATTTCACATTTCTTTTGAACTACTGTAATTCTACTTTGTTCATAGAGCACAGCACCTTCTTTGAGGCAGACATACCATGCTGGGCGATCCTGTGTGCCAGTGTCTCCCATGACCCCAGAGTTCTTTAGAAAGACCTTGAGAATGTCCTTGTATCACTTCTGACCACCATGTGAGCACCTTTTTTTTGCAGGAGTTCTCTCTAGAATACATTTCTAGGCAAATGTATGTATGGTGTTCAAACACAATCAGCACATCAGAGTTTTCTCTCTGAAGTAGAGTTTGAATATTCAACTCATAAGAGGACTTCAGTGTCTGGTCTTCAAAATCCATTCTAAGACAATTCCAATGGAAGAGATTCAGTTTCCTGGAATAGCATACAACAATGAGGTCAGAACAATAGTTCTGTAGAAACATTTTAACTAGAAGCCTTATTCTGTTTTTGTAATCTGTAAGAAGTGACAAAGTGTGATGCATGTAGCAAACTATATATTGCCTTAAAGTATTGAACTGTGCATTGCCAAGTCAATTCTTTTAAAATAATATATCTGTAATTAGAGTATAAATATAGAAGAAAGAACAACTTATAGCTTCCTGCTTCTTACCCTTTGCTTCCTCTCCCACTCTTCCTGTCTCCTAGTATTTTTTTCTTCAAACTGGTTCAAAATTAAGTTCTTTCTGAGCAATCTATTTCATTTGATCAATCAATGAAACTTTATTCAATGTTTATCATGTGTTAAATATCAAGTTAAACACTAGAGATATAGAAAAAGGCAAAAATACTTGCATTCTAACTGAGGAGAGAGCAAGAAAATAACTATGTACATACAAAATCTAGACATTGTAAATAGTAGTTCATCTAAGAGGAAAGACACTTATTGGGGAGAAAGAGGTGGGTGATAGGCTTCCTAGGGAAAATAATATTTGAGTTGTCTGGGAAGACATTAGGGAAGTTAGGGATCAGAAGGAAGAGGGAGAAAGTATTTAAGGAATAAGGAATAGCCACTGAAAAGATCCAGAATCGAGATAGAGTATCACATATGAGAAATAGCTAGACCACTTTATCTGGATCATGGAGTATATGAATAAGAGTAACATATAACAGGAAGGATGATGTTCTAAAGGGTTTTGGATGGAGGACTTTATATTTGATTCTAGAAGTAATAGGGAGCCATAGGAGTTTATTAAATGGGGAAGGGAGCATGGTGAGATCTACATTTTAGGAAAATCATTTTGGTATCTGAATGCAGAAGGGATTGAGTTAGGGGAAAGTTTGATGTAAGTAAAGAAATCAGAAGTATACTACAATAGTTTAGACAAGGTAATAAGGACTTGAACCAAAGCAATAGCTCTGTGATTAGAGAGAGGGGGCAACATAAGTAGCAATGCTAAGACTTGACAAACAGATTGGATAGGTAAGGTAAGTGATCCTTTGCTGAAGTTTGAAGAGGATATTTTTAAATTTTTTAAATTTAATTTTCTATTTATGAAATAAAACAACAAAGTATAATTTGCACTTGAAACTGCAAATTTATTATGTACAGCTTGCTATTCCATATATATATATATATATATATACATATATATATATATATATACACACACACACACACACACACACATATCAAAGTTATCATGTATTTTCTTTTTTCCCTTTGTTTTTTCTTCCTCATCCCCACTCTAGAGCTGTCTTCCATTAGTCATAAATATGGATGAAATGATGTGGATGAATGTTTTGTGATTTGAATCACTGGAAGGGGAATCCTTATAGATGAAATATTGAATCCTTGAAGGGAATATTTTGGAGTCAAACAATGCAGTGATTTGTGGTAGGAAGTAAATACTGAATTTAGTACTTTAAGAAATAATGCCGACAGAAAACACAATTTCAAAAAATCTAGATAGAATCTACACTTTAGGGGATTCAATATTTCATCTATAAGGATTCTCCTGCTAGTGATTTAAATCACAAACCATCTATCCACATCATTTCATCCAATGTATGCTTTCCAACATTGTTCCATAAGTTCCAGAGACAATATGTCTAACATATTGAATTCTTCCTCAAGATATTTCTAATGTCCTGTGGAAACAAGAATACTATTCACAGTGTCCTGCTGTGAACTTTCCATCAAACAACAAATATGTATTAAATACCATTCGTGTTCCAGGCTCTGTGCTTAATGATAAGGATATAGAGTCTCTCTTCTTAAAGAGTTTAAATTCTATGGTGGGAAATAACATGAGCACATATTGATTTCTATAAAACATATACCCATATCAATTTCTATAAACCTAAGTATTTCCTGAGTGAAGATTTTTTAAGTTTGAAGGAACTATGAAAAATGTCTTAAATTGATTGAGCTCTAGGGGCGGCTAGGTGGCACAGTGGATAAAGCACTGGCCCTGGAGTCAGGAGTATCTGGGTTTAAATTTGGTTTCAGACACTTAATAATTACCTAGCTGTGTGGCCTTTGGCAAGCCACTTAACCCCATTTGCCTTGAAAAAAAAAAACAATCTAAAAAATTGATTGAGCTCTGAAACAATCTCAGAATTATCAGAAATGAGTAGGAAATACATTCTAGGAATTAGGAAGAATCTAAGCAAAAGCAAAGAGAAGAGAGATGGATTGTTTTGTGAGGAATTTGACTGGGTTATAGGGTACATGAAGGGAATTTTGCATAATAAACTTGGAATAATAGGTTGAAATTAGCTACTAAAGGGTGTGAATGTTAAGCATAATATTTACTCATGTTAAATGAACATCTATCTCCTTTTCCAATCACACATTTCCTGAATATTATATTTCATAATGCCTCTTCCATGTAAGTTAGCATTAGTAATTGACTACAATTTTATTTCCACCATGTTGTCTTTCCCTTGCCTTTTGGGTCATTAACAATTTTGATTCTTTGGAAATTATGTTTTTCTAGGATTCACAGTCAGGCAGCATCATTAGAATTGGTGAATTTAACAAAAGATGGAATTTTATGTTTTTATGTATGGAACCTCCTTAGCGTAATTGAAAACTTGGTGATCTTTTCTAAATGAAATCTACCCACTTTCTTTGAACTAATCATTTATGGATTTCATTCAATGTCCATTTAAAGCGAACTATAGGGGTGGCTACTTGGCACAGTGGATAGAGCACCGGCCCTGGAGTGAAGAGAACTTGAGTTCAAATCCGACTTCAGACACTTAATAATTATCTAGCCGTGTGGCCTTGAGAAAGCCACTTAACCCCATTTGCCCTGCAAAAACCCTAAAATAAATAAATAAATGAATGAATGAATGAATGAATGAATAAATAAATAAAGTGAACTATATAGGTATGTATGTGTGTATTTGTGTTTATATTTCAACTACTACCAGCAACTAACGCTATAGACTACTTTTCTGACTGTATACTATCAGGTATAAAAATATGTACTTTTATTTTAATTTTGCTTTCCCTGAACAGTGAATTTCTTTTGGCTCATCATGACTCTCAAAAAAGGAAGCTCTGGATTGTCTTGGAATGTTGTACAGTCAGCACAATATCACTAGCACAGAACAACATCTGGAGGATTTCAACAATTCAAGAATATTCCTTTTCCATTTGGGTTCATGGGAATGGGAAGCATCTGTGGCAACACATTTCCCTATTTATGCCTTATTTGCTATTGATAATCACATTATATTTGAAAAAAAGTTTTCCATGGATCCATTTTTCAAAGAAAGATGCATGATTTTAACATGTCCAAAAATTCCTTATTGGAAGAGAGTTTAAAGAATATTTTTGTTCTCTTAAATTTAATTCTTTTTATATGTAATATTTTAAGTAGGATCCTGCATTCTGTGTATTTTTCAGAAAGGTGTGACTGTACAGAAAAATGTAACTTACAAGAGGTTGTCTTAATTCTTTCATTTTTTCACCAAGGATATTGTTAGTATGGATGCAAATCATTCTTTTTTTTTCTTTTTAGATTTTTCAAGGCAATAGGGCTAAGTGGCTTTCCCAAGGCCACACAGCTAGGTAATTATTAATTGTCTGAGCCCAGATTCGAACTCAGGTACTCCTGACTCCAGGGCCGGTGCTTTACCCACTGCACCACCTAGCCGTCCCAATGCAAATCATTCTTGCAAAGCTTTGGTAAAGAGAAGAAAAGCATATTGATGCTTGATGAGTTTTCTTTTCTTTTTCTTTTTGGTAATCCATTTATAATAGATTATTAATGGAATAATCCCAAATACTCAATATCTTTCCCATTTTGAAATATTTTATAATCTGCTCTTTCTAATCTTTCAAAGTTGCATGTGCCCCTATTCTTTGTGTACATAGTTTGACTTAGGTGTTCTTCCTAGTTTTACCTTTTTCAGTTCCATTTTCATGGATGAAGTGAATAAGTGATTATAGAATTTCTTTCTTTCTCTCTCTCTCTCTCTCTCTCTCTCTCTCTCTCTCCATACATACATACATACATACATATATGTATAGATAGATAGATAGATAGAGATAGAGAGATAGAAATAGATAAAATATAATTGTATATAAATACATGTGAATAGACAAATACATATATATTTCATTTTTCTCTATTTGCTGTTCTTATAGTTTCATTTGCAAATCTTCTTTTAGTTAAGTCTTGCTCTATATTTTCTGCAGAAATTTCCCCTTCATTAATTTTCATTATTTTGTGAAGTTATTTGTATTTTTAATATTCTCCTATATAACATTTTGAAAATGAATTTAAAAGGCAAATTGACAGCATTCCTAGCTACTATGTCTTTCCTCTTGGAAAGAAGATAAAGTCTTTGCTGTTCAAAACCAGCTCTAATTTCTAGGCTCTTTTGATCTTTGCATTGTGATGAGTGCTTTGTATTTATTAAACTTCTCTAGAAAGGGTTATGACCAACTTCAATGTTCCTTTAACTGTCCACAATTTTTCAGAGTCAATATTTAGGATTCAATTATTATAGTAATACACAGGGTCTTCTTATTTTATCTTTTAGTCAGGTGCAGATTTTGTCCTTTTTTGTAATCAACTGATGGTTGGATTATGCTAAATAGTTACTTCAAGCATTATTTTCGTAGTTGATTATCAGGCATTCTATAATCAATTTTATTTTCAATGTCATTTATTGATTGCCATGTCTTTCAGTTTTGTTTCTTTGAGTTCTATTTCTTTTTTTAGGATTTTGCAAGGCAAATGAGGTTAAGTCGTTTGCCCAAGGCCACACAGCTAGGTAATTATTGTCTGAGATCGGATTTGAACCCAGGTACTCCTGACTCCAAGGCCGGTGCTTCATCCACTACGCCACCTAGCCGCCCCGAGTTCTATTTTTAAAATGATTTTGATACTCTTAAATTTTCACAATTGTTTCCAAATTGTTGCCTTCCCCCCCACCCCCAAGCAACTTCCCTCTTACAACAAATAAAGACAACTAGGCGAGCAAAATCAGCACAAATAGTACAATCAGGCAAAAACAAGATGGGGGAAAAAACATTGGATATATCCAAAATGTATGCTTAATCCTGCATTTGTAGTCCACTGCTTTTCTGTTGAGAGGTGGGAAGAATACTTCACTGTTACTTCTCTAAATTCATCTTTAGTCAAAGGAATAGAGTTCTAAAGTCTTCAAATGTCATTTTCTTTTCCTGTTACTGCAGTCATGTGAATTATTCATCTAGTTCTACTTTCTTGGCTCTACAGCACTTGGTACTTTTTCTCAAGAAAATTTCTCTTTGAATTTTCATTCATAAATTTCCTTTTTCAGTTATTTCCCAGTCAATCTATGCTCATTTTTCTAGCAATTCTTTACCATCATAAAGGGTTTAATACCTTTGCTCTAAAGACTTTTGCAACTGTAAGAATTTTTCTCTATTTTTGGACCTTTTGGGGAGTTATGCCTGTAATAATATTACTGAAATTAGTTTAATATAATGGTAATTGAGTGTATTAGGTATGATTCTAATTTTTGTATAATTCCAAATTGATTTGGTATAATATTTTAGTATAATACTAAATTGTTTTCCAAAACAATTGAATCAACTATCCATTAACAGTACATTATCTTGTCTTTCCATAGTCCCTCTCTAACGTATAATTTTTGTTTTTTGTCACCTTTGTTCTTTTTCTCTCTTTTTTAAATTTCATTTTTAATTTATGGATTAAAATGAGCATTTCCATGAAATAATGCAATAAAAATATGATTGTACATGCAAATCTACTCTGTACAATTACAATTCCTTTCAAATATACAACAAAATTAACATGTAAGTTGTTTTTCCTTTATTCTCTACCCTGAGATGGTTACCATTGGTTTCAAATAGGTGAATATATGTATATCTATTTATAGATATACATGTATATTTATATATGCATATACACAATATAAATATGTGTTATATATTTATCTATGCATATATATTCATGTATACAAATATAAGTAACATTCTCTACATACTGCTATTTATCAGTTCCTTCTCTTTCTGCAGAGTCTTTCTTTATATGTCCTTTATGGTTAATTAAGGTATTTATAATATACAAAATAACTTATTTTCTTAGTTATTCTCAAAACAATACTGTTTACTATGTACAATGCACTCTTGGATCTACTCATTTTGCTCTTCATTATTTAAAAGGGTGTAAAGCATTCTTTCCTTCTTGATCATATTGAATTTTGAACTTTTCTCATCCTCTTCTGTATTTGTTATCTCTATTCTCTTAGTACAGGAGAGGCAAATATACACAAATAATTTTTTTTCAAATGTCTCAGTTATCAAAACCATTGGTTAATGAAGAAATTATCTCAACATGTTCCAGTCAATCTTGGCTTGTCTCCCTTATAGAAAATGTACCAAATGCCAAGCTGGCCACCCTAAAAACATAGCAAATAGATTATCAGTCTGACCCAGTATGGAGATTCATAGGATTATAGTACTTAAGAACTTGAAGGGCTCTAAAATCTTTAGTCGAACACTCTTATTTTACAGATGACAAAATTATGGCCTAGAAATATTATGCAAGATTAGACAAGAAGTCATAATATAGTAAAACCAGGTTTCAAACCAAGGTTTTATGTTTTTATAAAAGAGTGTAGAGAAGGCATGTTGTTATTATTATTGTTGTTGTTGTTGTTGTTATTTGCAAGGCAATGGGGTTAAGTGACGTGCCAAAGGTCACACAGCTAGATAATTATTAAGTGTCTGAGGTCACATTTGAACTCAGGTCCTTCTTACTCCAGGGCTAGTGCTCTATCTACTGCACCACCTAGCTACCCTAGAAGGCATATTATGAAGAAAGAAATAACTGAGACGAAGAAGGCTGGAAAAAAATAAACTAGGCAATTAAGGGACAGCCATATTCTTCCTTCATTCCTTTCTTGAGGCTTAGATTGAACTTGAATGTCCTTCTCAATGTGTAAAGACTTTCCATTGTTCTTAAATAAGCTCCTAATTGATTCCACACATGTGGAGTCTGGTAGCAGCAGTGAGCTTATGTGCGGTAAATTCTCCATGTCCCACATTTACAATTATTACCTCCTATAGACTGCTCATTTCAGAGATGAGGTTTCTATGTGTTGAAAGGGGAAAGGAAGGTAGTGGGTGGTAATTTGACATTAGTAGTCTTTTGACTATATTTCTTAATTTGTTTGCTATTGTTGCATGTATGTTTCTAACTTATACACTGTTTCCATTAAAAACTTTCTGAATTTCAGCCAAGTTTGTAATTAACAAAAGAATATGGTGAATCTGAACTATCTGGTCCCATTCCAAAAAGTAAACATTTGTGATATTTCCACCTGTGCTACTCTTTTCATATACAGACATAATTTAAGAATATTGAAGAATCTCTGAGCTGAAGTTCAGTGATCTGTGTTGAAGTTTCCAGTTGTGTAAGGTCAGAACTGATCCTTAGCAAGCTCTTCTAGGATTTAGAAACCAAACTAAAGTTCCTTCAGTGTAACTTATACCACCAGAGTTCCGTGATGTTTTCAGGTTAAAAAAAAAATAAGCTGAACTAGAGCCACACCAAACTGAATGCAAATGAGCAAAAAATATTATAATGCATTGCCCAGAAATTGATGCAACAAACTCTTAAGGAATTGAAGTAAGCTACTTGAGTTCTGCTTACCTTTACAAAGTATATGAATAGCTCAGACACTAATCTTCATTAGCTGAGTTCTTTACCTGTCATGCAGTGTCTTTAAAGTAAGAGTTTTCCATTCCATACTAGAAATCTGCAGTCTTAGAAAACTATGAAATTGTCTCTTCAATTTTAATGTGTATAACTTGAATTATGGTAGATAAATGATTTTGTTTAGTTCTATAAACAACTTATAGTTTACAACTAAATTGAATAGTTTTTGAGATGGGGAAATATAAAACATTTGTTTATAATTTAAAACTAGAAACAGGAAACATCAAATTTAATTAGAAATATATATATATAATTATTTATCATAAAGAAAAAAATGAACAAGAGAGACAAAGAGAAAAAGGAAGAAAAGGAAGAAAAAAGAGATAGAGGGTGGAAGATAAAGGAAAGGAGACAAGTTGACTACATTCTACTTGCTCTGAGACAATCACAGATGTCTTTCACTTTGCCTATTCTGATAGAGTCCTAGTATCCTATTCTGATAGTGTCCACCTTAATAGAGCTCTTTCAAAGATACCTTCCAATCCCTTACTTAAAAAAAAACTCTTTCTGGTATAGAATGAAGACCTAAAGAGGAAACCCAATCACTAAATTTATTAAGTCAGCAATTTTAATTTCAAAATAGTGATGTCTGCACACTTAAAGGAGATTTCAAGAAAAGCAAATGGGCATTTTGAAAGCTTTTCCTCCTAAAATTTTGATATGATTTGGTTTTTTTTTTTTTCATTTTCACTAAGGTTTGTGGATGTGTTCACAAGATATGTTGCTAGGATTCTGATCCCTGGAAAAGTGAGCTGTGAGGATAATGTTAATATTGTGAGCACCTACTGGAACACTTGGTTTTGTACTCCAGCCTTGAGATTAATTTCTTGTTTTCCCACTGGTCTTTAATCCTCTCCTAACTTACCTAAATGCTCTAAATCAGGGATTGTGAGAGAGAGAGAGAATAATGATTTAAGTTTTTTCCCCCCCATCTCAGGGCTCAGACCTCCATAAACCTTTCCACATACTCCAGGTTATGAAACTCCTATTATATACAATCATTCTTCCATGGTTCATAGATTTTCTCACATAATCATCTGTTCATATTATGCAATGTTATTCTAATACTCCTTTTTTCTCTTCTTATGCCTTTATATAACTCAATTTTAATTGAATCCCATTCTATCAATTCTCAGTAATAGAATATGAAGCTGAATATACCCACATACATTCAAATCTTTTGTTCACATTATCTATACTCTATGTGTGTGCATATGGTTTTTAAAAACAAAATGACCTTCTTTCTTCTCACTGTCTTTTGAGAGTTAGTGATTCTCTCTACAAATGATAGTCTTCCTAGTTTATATCTATTGCTTTCTATAGTATACTAGTGGAAGTTGAAAATTTTTCTCTCTTCTGTCTATTTTTAGTTTAAATTCCCCTTTATCATTTCTGGAAGACTTTACACAAATATATTCTTTCTGGTACTTATTTAATGCTTTCTCTGCTTTTCAAGAGTTATTCCTTAATCTTGAGTTTTGATTCAAAAATTTGCATTTATTTATTTAATACTGTCTTCTTAAACAAGCTTCTTTTTTGTTTAAAGCCTCTTTATTAATAGTATTGTATTTCCCAATTACATGTCAAGACAATTTTTAGCATTCATTTTTATAAGATTTTAAGTTCCAAATTTTTCTCTCCCACTTCCCTCTTCTCTTCTATAAATGGTAGACAATTATATACAGATTATACATATATTCTATCAAGTAAAACAAATTTCCATATTAATCACAGTTGTGAAAGAAGAAACAAATCAAAATTTATCAAAAATGAATAAAACATGTGGGGAAAAAAGGATACTTTGATCTGAGTTCATTGTCTTGGATCATTATGTTGTTGAGAACTGATTCAGTCATAGTTGATCATCACACAGTGTGATACTGTGTTTTTCTGATTCTTCTCAATTCACTTTGCTTCAATTTCTACAAGTCTTTCTAGGTTTTCCTGAAATCTTCCTGTTCACTATTTCTAATGGCATTACTAGTACCCCATTACATATATATACCATAACTTGTTTGGTAATTTGCAACTTGATGAGCATCCTTCCAATTTTCAATATCTTGGGACCATGAAAAGAGCTGCTATAAATATTTTTGCAAATGTGGGTCTTTTCTCTTTTTGAGGCATCTCTTTAGGAGGCAGACCTAATATTGGTATTGCTGGAACAAAGGGTATGCAGTTTTATAGCCCTTTGGGTATAATCAAATTATTTCCCTAGAGTAGTTGTATCAGTTCATAACTTCACCAACAGTGTATTAGTGTCCCAATTTTCCCACATTCTTTCCAACATTTGTTATTTGTTTTTTTTTTTATCATATTAGCCAAACTGATAAGTATGAAGAGGTACCTCAGAGTTGTATTAATTTTCATTTATCTAATTAATAAATGATTTAGAACATTTCTTCATATGCATATACATAGATTTGATTTTTGTAATTGAAAACTGCCTATTTATTTTTCAAATACTGATTTATCATTTGGGGAATGGCTTGTATTATAAATTTAACTTATTTCCTTCTAATTTGAGAAATGAGGACTTTATCAGAGATGTCTGCTATAAAAATTGCTTCCCAGATTTCTGATTTCCTTCTAATATTGGTTGCATTGGTTTTGTTTAAACAAAATCTTTTTAATTTAATATAATCAAATTATTCATTTTATAATTTGCAACACTCTATTTCATTTGGTCATGAAGTCTTCCCTCCTCCATAGATCTGGCAGGTAGATAGTCCATGCTCTTCTAATGTTCTTATGGTACCACCCTTTATGTCTAAATCATCCTCCCATTTTGACATTATCTTGGTATGCATTGTGAAATGTTGCTTGAATGCCTTCTTTTCTTATTTTTCTAAATAGTTAATATAATAGTGGAATTAATTGTTCTCTGAATGGTTGGTAGAATTCACTTGTGAATCCATCTGGTGATGTTGTTTTCCATGGGGAGTTCATTAATGACTTCTTCAATTTCTTTTTTTAAGATGGAGTTATTTAGGTATTCTATTTCCTGATCTGTTATTCTAGGTAATTTATATTTTCATAAATATTCATGTATTTCACTTAGATTGTCAGATTTATTGGCATATAATTGGGCAAAATATTGCCTAACAATTGCTTTAATTTCTTTTTCATTGGTGGTGAATTCATTGTTTTCATTTTTAGTGCTGTATATTTGTTTTTCTTCTTTTTAAATAAATCAAATTAATTAATGATTTATTCATCTTATTGGGGCTTTTTTATGAAACCAGCTTTGAGATTTATTTATTAACAGATTTTTTTCATACTTCCTATTTTATTAATCTCACCTTTGATTTTCAGGATTTCCAAGTTAGTGCTCAGTTGGAAAAATTTTAATTTGTTGTTTTTTCTAGTTTTTTAGATGTATGCCCAACTCATTGATCTTTTTCCATTTTGTTGGTATAAGAATTTAAAGAAATAAATTTTCCCCTAAGTACTGCATTGACTGCATCTTATAATTTTGGTATGTTGTCTCATTGCTGTAACTCTCTTTAATGAAATTATTGATTGTTTCTATGATTTGTTTTTTGATCCATTTATTCTTTAGGTTTAAATGAATAGTTTCCTGTAAATGTAATTTATCTTTCTACTGCCCTTTTTTGAATGTAACTTTTATTGTGTTATGATCTGAAAAGAATACATTTACTATTTCTGCATATCTATATTTGATTTTTTAGGATTTTTATTAAAAATTTTGTTTAGGTGCCATGAGCTACTAAGAAAAAATATATTCCTGTTTCTAGTCAATTTTTTTCTCAAAGGATTGTTATATCTAACTTTTCTAATATTCTATTTCTCAGTTTTTTGTTTATTTTTTGGTTAGATTTAATCAAATTCTCAGGGGGGAACAGTTAAGGACCCCCCCACTAGTATAGTTTTGCTGTCTATTTCTTCCTCACTTGATTTTTTAAGCATATGGATGCTTATGCCTCAATGCAAATATGTTCATTGTCTATAGACTTTTTAGCTAGATGCAGTTTCCTTTTTTATCTCTTTTAATTAGCTCTATTTTTTATTTTATTTTGTCTGAGGTCAGGATTACTACTTCTGCTTTTTTTTAATATCAACTGAAGAATAATTGATTCTGGTGCAATCCCTTACCTTTACTTTGTGTGTTAAAATGTTCTTCTTGTAAACAACATACTGTAGAATTCTGATTTTTGATCCACTCTGCTATCTTCTTCCATATTATGGGAAAGTGAATCCCATTTACATTCCAAGTTAAGAGTACCAATTATGTTTTCAATCTATCCTATTTTTTCCTCTTGTTTGCCCTTTCCCTCCTTGACAAGGTTTTGTTCCATCTATCACCTCCCCAGTCTGCCCTCTCTTCTTCAACAACTTTTACTTAATCTCCTCTTCTTCTGCTTTCCTGCCAGGTAAATATATATTTCTGCTTACCTGATTGTATATCATTCCCTCCTTGAGTCAATGGGGATAATGTTTAAACCATGTCCATCACCCATCCCCTTTTCCTCCACTTTAATAGGTTTTTCACACCTCTTCATATGGTATTATTTACCCCATTCTACATCTCCATGCTTTCTGCATCCAGTGAATACATTCTCATTCCTTAATTATTTTTATATCATTGCCTCAAATTTATCTTATAATTTTATCCTTTGTCTGTGTATATTCCTTCTTGCTATACTATTAGTGGTACAATTTTTAAGAATAGCAAGTATAATTTTCCCAGGTAGAGATGAACAGTTCAATTCCTTTTGGATCTCTTATGTTTTCTTTAACCTTTTTATCTGTATAAGTTCCTCTTGGGTTTTGATATGGGAGATCAAATTTTTTATTTACTTCTGGTCTTCTTCTTATGAAAGTTGGAAATCCTTCCATTTCATTGAAGTTTTACCTTTATATATATTATGCTTAATTTTAGGAGGTAAGTAATTCTTGATTATAGTCCTACGTGCTTTGCCTTCTGGAATATCATGTTTCATACTCTCTAATATTTTAATATTTCAACTGACAACTCCTATGTTTTACTGATTGTGGTTCTCTGATAGTTATTTTTTTCCTTGTCACTTACTGTTACTTGTAGTATTTTTTACTTGACCAGATAGTTCTAAAATTTGGCTATAATGTTTCTTGGAGTTTTTATTTTGGGATCTCTTTGCTGAGTTGATCAGTGGATTTTTCAATACCTGTTTTGCTGTTTGGTTCCAGGGAATCATGGCAGTTTTCCTTGATAATTTTTTGAAAATATTATCCAGGTCCTCCTTTTGATTATGCCTTTCAGGTAGTCCAATGATTCTGATATTTCTCTCATGGATCTTTATTCTAGTTCAGATGTTCTTTTCCATGAGCAATCTTATATTTTCTTCAAGTTTTTAATTATTTTGAATTTCTTTGATTGATCTTTATGTCTCATAGAATCCTTAGTGAGAAGCAGTGACAAGAGAACTGAAGATATAAAATTAATCAAGTATGAAGGTTATTTGAAATATAGATATAGGCAGAGATTATTTATATCTCCTGAATTTCTAATTAATAACAATATATGTACAAAATACAGGTTAATTCCTTTCTAGAGAGAAAATGAGAGAAAAAATAAATATCAATTCTCTAATTTTGGAGGAAAAAATTAGAATCCCAGTTCTAACTTTTTAATAGTTGTTTTCCTCAATTGTACTTGCAAGTAGGCCTCAGGGTACCATAAATGCTGTACCAGGTAAATAACCAGTGCCTGCATCCCCTGACAAAAGAAGACTAAGACATCACCCCTTCCATTCTGAGAGCAGAACTCAAATTTAAAAGAAAGAAAAAAAAGCCAGAAAAAGAATCTGACCAAAGAATGTTATTATGGTAATAAGGAACATCAGCCATAAACTCAGAGGGGGACAACACTGTCAAAAAACTCATGGACAAAGCCCTAGACAAAAATGGGAAGTGGTCTCAAGCCTCAAAAAGGAACTTTAAAATTGTGTAAGAGAGGTAGAAGATAAATTTGGAAAATAAATAAAACTGATGCAAAAAACTATTTTTTGTTGAACTGTTTTATTTGTATTTTGTTTTCACATTATAAGCTTTTACAGTTGCTTCTACTACATGAAAGATCTCCTGTTATAAAGCAAAACAGTTACATGCAATATTTCACATCTGTGGTACCACATTGCCCCTTCTATTAAAAAAAATAGAAATCTAGTTTCTCTCCCTCTCATGTCCCACCCATTGGAATAAAAGGGAAAGAAAAAAGTTCATACATTGTCAAGTAAAACAAATTTCCTCAATGGCTACATATAAATATGTATATGTATGTGTATTAGTGTGAACATATATATCACACATGTGTATATGTGTATGTGTCTCATTTTATACCATAAATTAATCTCAGTTGAAGGGGGAGTAGCCCAGTGCAGGCTGGATGCCTGGATGGGGAAGACAGCAGGAGGCTATTAGCCACAGTACAGATCAATAACCAAGGCCCCAAATCCTGATTCAGCAGGCTAGCAGTAGCAGTACAGAAGGTCAGCTGTGATAGCTCCAGTCCCAGGGAAGAAGGTATATTTTGAGCCCTAGACTGCTGGCACAGCAGGGATGAATAGGAAGGGCAACCCCAATACAGTGAGTGAGTCTTTAGCACCTGAGGATTCCATGTGGAAAGTCATAGATCAGTTCCCTGGCCCCCAGGGCAACAAGTTATGAACAGTATGACCCAGTAGCAGAGGTCAACTTTTAAAAAAGAGCACCCCCCCAAAAAATATCCCTGACATAGAAAGCTACTAAGATGTCATGTCATTATATTTCTCTTAAAGTATAATTTCTTATTTCTTTCCTTCAAAAGCTAGTTCTTTCTCCCCAATACTAGAGAGTAGATGCTCATTTTTTTCCTGTCGTTTCCTTTTCTCTCTAGAAAGGAATTAACCTGTGTTTTATACATACATATATATATATATATATATGTATATATATACATATATATATATATATTGCTATTAATTAGAAATTCAGGAGACAAATCATCTCTACCTATATCTATAATACTTCAAACAACTTTCATGCTTGATTAATTTGAGATCTTCACTTCTCTTGTCACTGCTTCTCACTATTATGACAACCTTTCTGGATTCCCAAAACAGCTTTTAGACAAAAGCATTTTTAGAATGGTTGGATGTCTTATTTTTATTCTATCACCTGATAGGTTTTACCAAGATGTGTTTGACTGATACTCCTTATTGAGAAAGTTCTTCTGAAAAAAGTTTCTTATTCAATCCTTGTAGAAAATGTGGGAAAATGTGACATAATATACACAGTTTGTTGCATTCAAAAGCAGCTGAATAGCCATTTCCAAAGAAAAATCATTATTGTCTCCATGTCAAGCTAAAGGGATTCTCTTAGTAGAATACCCTAGAGAGTAATCTTTGGCCTTGAGCTGTTTAACATTTTTTATCAGTGATTTGGATCAGTGTTTCTCAAAGTGTAGTCCATGAACTTCTGAATGTCTCTGGGATGCTTTCAGAGGGGCCACAAGGTCAAACCTATTTTCATAATAAAACTAGAAAGTTATTTGCCTATTAATGTATTCCTTCTCTTTCCAACTACATTTTTTGTGTGAAGCTAGATTTTCTTTATATTCTTCAAACAAAACAACATTATCACAACAGATTGAATGCAGAACAGACATGAAAGCCCAGCTGTCTTCTATTAAGACAGATATTAAAGAGATTTGTGGAAATATATATGAAATAAAATGATTTTTCTCACTAGTTTTTTTGTTTTGGAAAATATGCTTACTTTTCATAAAATATTATTTTCATAAAAATGTCAAACAATTATAATTTGAATCCATGCCCATGAATTTTATTATCTTAAATATTTTCAGATTTTAGCAGTTTTATTTTCTAATACAGTAAATATTGATCAATATATTTCATATAAACAAAATACCGATCTTCAATAATTTTCAAGACTACAAAGAGTTTCTGATCCTGAAAAGTTTGAGAAATGCTAACTTGAATGAAGGTTTATAGATGGTATGCTTACCAAATTTGCTGACATAAAACTAGGAGTAATTAACACATTGCATGAAAGAGATGGACTCTAGAAATACCTTGACAAACTAGAACAGTAGGACAAATCTAATGAGATGAAAATTAATAGCAAAAAATGAAAAGTTATTCTTGGGTTTGAAATCAATTCCATAAATCCAACATGGAATTCATAACTAGATAGCACTATATGTGAAAAAAATTAGGTATTTTAGAAAACTATAAACTTAATGAAGTGACTTTTAAAAGTCAATATGTCCTTGGGACGTTTAAAGATAAGAATGGTATCTGGAGCAAGGGAGGTTTTAGTCTCACTAAACTTTGCCCTGGACAGACCTGTTCAATTCTTAGTGCTACTTTTTTGGAAGGACATTGTGAAGGTAGAGAACACCCAGACATAGACAAGGGAGATGATGAGTCTTGGTATTTGGCATCTCGGGATCATTTTAAAGAACCATAGAACTTTTAACCTGGAGAAAGGCAATCTTAGTTAGGGACAGGATCATTGCCTTCAAGAAATTGAAACCCCATCATGTGGAAAAGAAATCAGGCTTGTCTTCAATGGATGCAGAAGGCAATTACAAGAACTCTTCATGTAAGTTACAAAGAAGCCAATATAAGGAAAAACTTAGACTAGATATAAATATGTGATTCCTAACAATTTTGACTCTTCTAGCTGTGATGAATTATTAACTTGGGATGATATTGGTTTTCTCTCACTATCAGTCTTCAAATAAAATCATAATGACCATTTTGGAAGAATGTCATAGGGGGTATTGTTGTTCAGTTTAGGGTTGTACTTACGTAGCCTTTGATGTATCCTTCCAACTCTACAATTCTGTGAAATGTGTCTTCTTGTTATTTTTACCTTCACCTTTCTCTGCTTTACCTATCAACCAAAAATTCAACACCTTAGTCTGTGGGCTTTTTTCTCCTTTTCACTATGGTGCTATCTTCTGTCACTTTCAAAATCCAAGAATCATCCATTTTGAATAAGCAAACAAAATTTCTCCAAGGATTCAACTTGTTTTATAGTTTCCCAGTTGCTTTTCTTGATTTTTCACCCTATCACTCATACATGCCAAGCAATTATAATTTGAATCCATGCCCATGAATGAAGTTGATATTTTTCTTTTTTTAAACCATGTTTTATTTCATAAAAGGAGAAGTTTGTAAACATTCACTAGACTCAAAACTACATCAAATTTAAGATGTAAGACTCCAAACACTGAAATGAATTTATTTCAGGTCCCTGATTTTAGGCCAGCCCAAGTGAGATTTCACAGCTGTTTATTAAGAAGTTCGGGGACAGGGTTATGAGCTATTTATGTCACAAGAAGTAGGAGGAATAAATACCCTAAAGATATGAAAATATCTTGTAAATCAACATGCTTTCTTCCTATGTTTTTTTCAATGTCTGAGAAGTGATTTATGTGGCATGATGAAGTGCAAGGTGTTAGGGCCAGTAACTAAGTCCCTACTTAATAGTCCAGGCACCTTCCAAAGTATTGATACAGCTGAACCAGCTAAGGACCATTCACTAGTGAGAAAGAGGGGAGGTCAAGGAACTGTCAGCAGTTTATTGCTTTTCAGAAAGCTGACAGGATAGAGGGTGTCAGTGACCTAAGTAAGTTTCCTCGAAAGGCAGAAACAGCAATAGCTCCAGTTAGGAGTTGCCAATAACAATCCAACTTTATTTCATACCATAATCCTGAATCATCATATTTTTGAGAGCACTAGAGGTGAGAGAATCTCTCCTACTGCTTGGAGCAATGCCATTCCTGACCATAAAGGTACAGATGTGAGATGTCAGGATCCATCTCATTAACCACTTAAATGAAGATTTATTTCAATTCTCTTACTGTGTGTGTGTGTGTGTGTGTGTGTGTGTGTGTGTGTGTGTGTGTGTGTATATATATATATATATATATATATATATATATACCATTCCTTGAGAGTATTTCAGCCTATATGTAGAAACTACATATTGAAATATTAGGAACCTTTGAGATTTTCTAATATATTGCTCTTTTCATAGGGGATGAAATTCAGGCAATAAAGGCTAAATGACTTGTCCAAGGTCACACAACTAGTAAGAATCAGTCCTAGGATTTGAACCTTGAGCCACCAACTCAAAAAATTTATTTTCTTCCCACTCTACCATGAGTAAATAATATCTGTATGTCTATTTTTGATCAATCTAGAATGCCTTCTCCTTTTTCTATACCTTAAAATAAAACAGAACAAAAATAAAATTCTAAAGTAAATGTTACTTTGTTAGAAATGTGATATGAAAGCATATAAAATGACTCCAATAAGTTTAGTGGATTTAATTCTCAACAAACCAAACAGAACATGCTCTAGTTCTGTTGGGTCATGAAAACTGGCACAGATTAGAGGGCCTTTGGGGATTTAGAAGAAAGTCAACATCATCATCCTAACAATTATTCTGGTATGGAGATTCTCCATATGAGCTATTGACTAGAATAGAAGACTGAGGCTTAATCCTCAAGTAAACACTCATTCAAAAATGTATTCATTTACTCCTCTTCCAGGGGCCACCCTGTCCCTTTTGCCGTTGGGTTTCCTTGTGAGGCCCTGGGAAAGGGAGAAGTTAATATAGCATAATATTTTTAAAAGAATGAGAGTTGTTGGAACTACTGGTATGCAATCTGTAGAGGAGGGAGATTGAGAATGGGATTCAGGACTGAATGGGAGTGGACTAGATGGCTTTCTTCTGTGTGCTCAGGAAGAACAGCTGGTGTCTTTTTAAATTTAATTATTTTCATTCATATGCACATGTATATTTTTAAGTTAACAAAATTTCCTTCCACCCTCCCTTCCCACCCCCACCCCCCAAACTCAGCAGTGAACAGTCAGGTTCGCAAAGTATAGATAGATAGATAGATAGATAGATAGATAGATAAACATGTTTACTGATTAGTGATTTTTGGTATGAGGAATTAGGAATAAGAGAAAGATACATATGAGATAATTTTTATAAAATGTTCATCAGATTCTGAAGGCTTGTTTTGTGTGTGTGTGTGTGTGTGTGTGTGTGTGTGTGTGTGTTGTTTTTCTTTCTCTGGATGGGGATAATATAGTCTATAGCCAGTCTAATGCAGTTGTCCTAACTTTCTGGACTGCTAAGAGGAGCTGCTTCCATCAAGGTTGTCTGCCTCACAATGTTGTTATTGATGTGTATATTGTTCTCTTGGTTCTACTCCCTTCACTCAGCATCAGATCCTATAACTCTTTCCATGCTTCTCTAGAGTCTATTTATAGTTTCCTATAGAACAATAATATTCCATAATATTCATGTACATAATTTGCTTAGCCATTCTCCAATTGATGAGCATCCCTTCAATTTCCAATTCTTTGCTACTACACAAAAGCTACTATAGGGGTGGCTAGGTGGCGTAGTGGATAAAGCACCATTCCTGGAGTCAGGAGTACCTGGGTTCAAATCCGTCTCAGACACTTAATAATTACCTATCTGTGTGGCCTTGGGCAAGCCACTTAACCCCGTTTGCCTTGCAAAAACCAAAAAAAAAAACAAAACCCAATATGTTTAGGAGGTGGCTAGGTGGCGTAGTGGATAAAGCACCGGCTCTGGAGTCAGGAGTACCTGGGTTCAAATCTGGTCTCAGACACTTAATAATTACCTAGCCATGTGGCCTTGGGCAAGCCACTTAACCCCGTTTGCCTTGCAAAAACCCTTAAAAAAACTACTATGAATATCTTGCAACATATAGAATTTTTTCCCTTTTTTTATAAATTTCTTCAGGATATAGACCTAGAATTGGAATTGCTGGATCAAAGGGTATGAACAGCTGTATTGCTCTTTGGGCATAGTTATATATTGCTCTCCAGAAAAGATGGATCCATTCATAACTCCACTGGCAATGTATCAATGTCCCAGTCCTCCCACAACCTCTCATTTTCCCTTTTTCTCATCTTGGCCAATCTGATAAGTATGAGGTGATACCTCATTGTTGTGTTAATTTGCATTTCTCTAATCAATAATGATTTGGAGCATGTTCATATGAAAACTTCTTCATTTGAAAACTGTCCACATTATTTAACCATTTATCAATTGGGGAGTAATTTGTGACCTTATAAATTTGATACAATTCTCCATATATTTTAGAAATGGGGGCAGCTAGGTGGCATAGTGGATAAAGCACGGGCCTTGGAGTCAGGAGTACCTGGGTTCAAATCCGATCTCAGACACTTAATAATTACCTAGCTGTGTGGTCTTGGGCAAGCCACTTAACCCCATTTGCCTTGCAAGGAAAAAAATAAATGAGACATTTATCAAAAATTCTAATGGTGAAAATTGTTCCCCAGCTTTCTGTTTTCCTTCTAATTTTGGCAGCATTGATAGATCTGATAATTTCTTAGTCTATTAATTTATCTATGGTATTGCCCTTTATGTCTAAATCCTGTACCCATTTTGACATTATTTTGGTATAAGGTGTGAGATGTGGATCTATACCCATATTTGCCATACAATTTTACAGTTTTCCCCCAAATTTTTGTCAAATAGGACAGCCATGCCAGCTGCCTGTAGGCTGTGGGACAGACTGTCATTGAATAGATATCGGGGAATGGTAGTTCAAGAATTGATTTTTTGGTTTCTTGTATTATTTTGTTTTTCATAATGATGGTCCATAGATCAGTTATGAATTTTCTATGACCTTGAGATTCTCATAAAATAGACTTGTTTTTTCATGTACTTACCAGGTGCAAGATGACTCATGGTTAAGTCTCCCCCACCAGCCCCATGTTGATAAATTTTAAGGAGTATATCTGGGGCAGCTAGGTGGTGCAGTGGATAGAATACTGACCCTGGAGTCAGGAGGACCTAAGTTCATATCTGGCCTCAGTCAATTAATAATTACTTAGCTATATGTCTTTGGGCAAATCACTTAACCCCATTGCCTTGTACATATTTTTTCCCCAAATGACTTCACTTATGGGGGAAAAAAGCATTTTTAAAACTCCTGCTTATGTATAAGAAACTGTGGGGAGTAAACAGATTAATAGCATATTTTAAGAGGCCTATAATTAAGGGAAATAAAATTATTCAATTAAAAAATATTTTCTTTTCATTAAGTGCTATAAGAAAGACAGAATGCTAAGGCAATTCAGATGAATAAAAATCACTTTTGACTGAGGTGATATGATAAATGAATACATCATGAAAAAAATGATATTTGAGCTGTTCCTTGAATGTTGGATGGAATTTCCCCTATCAGAGATTGGGAGGAAATGATCATTCTAAAAGAGAGCCACAGCAAACACAAATAGACCAGAAAATTTGGGACTTGTTCGAGGGTTATGTTCTAATTTGCTTGTAGCTTAGAATGAAGGAAATTAATAACAGATGAAGTTATACAAAAGATAAGTTGGGGAGAAAATTTGAGTTACGTTTTGTCAGAGAAGTTTGAACTTCATTCAATGGATAATAGGGAGCCATTGAAGATTGTAAAACTGGAAAGGACCATGAGCAGCACTGTATAATTAAAAGATTAATGAGTATAGGTACAAAAGATGCATCAGAGAGAAGTAATAGGACTCCATTGCACCCAACCAGGCAAGATGTAATGAAGCCCAAAGTATAATAGTAGCATTCAGAATGGAGAAAGAGTATTGCCAAGATAGAAACTTTGGGACTTGAATTTGATTATGTATGAGAAACTCTGGGTCCTCCTTGTACTCCAACCTTGGGTTATTTATTCCCTCTCTGGGGTTTCCTCTGAGTAAGAGGAATCTATGAAATCTGACTTGGTGTGAGAATATATCATTCTGACAATGAACAATGGGAAAATGGGATATGGGATACTGTATAATATGTGGAAATGAATGCTGACTTTTTATCTGTATTTCAGACACACCCAAATACATGAATAAGAATACCATCTTCAAATGGTCAAAAAAAACCACCCATTGTATACAAAAAAGAAAAAGGAAAAAGAATAACCATTGTGTAAAAGGGATACTATTTAGACTATCAAGCTAGGACCTCTTTTTTGTAATTAGTCCTTGACTATATTTTCTTTCAAAAAATAGTAAATTACATATGATTTTTAATATATTTTGTTACTGCCTGGGAGCAGGATGAGTATTTACTATTTTTTTGTCATGTAAAGTTGTATATAAATTTAGCCAACTATCACTTTGGTGCAAGACAGGTTTTCCATAGTGAAAAAACTTTATTTGAATCTCTCAAGACAGATACTACCTAGGAAAAATCATTACTCAGGTGACTGTCCTTGTCTACACTGATATTGCATATATTTTTACTACATTTATCAAAATGTTCTGTCTGTTTATGCATACCCCGGAGTTAAAAAATATTAGCAAATGATGAGAATGGGCACAATAAGTAGGTGAGCTCATTGTTCTGTAAAACTGATTTAATGTAACATAAATGATGGCAATCTGCTTTCAGGTCCAGAATGTAGGAAGACTTTGCAGGAAAACTATGGCAAGACAAGTGAGTTTAAAAACTGAGGAAAAGACAATGCATTCAGTTGGGGACTGGGTGTGTGTGTGTTTCTTTTTTAATATATTTTGGGGGGTTTGTTTTTATTTTTGTTATGTTGTTTTGAAAAAAAATTTGAGAGTATGGTATATTAAAAGTGTTACATCTCGTAACAGGCTGTCCACTTTTTCTTCAGGATCCAATGCTAGTTAGTGACCCCCAGAATAAACATAGTGATAAAAATAACATTTGGTAGAAATGCCTAATTCATTTTTTAAACAAATAGAAACCCTACTGTTAGAACTGCCTTGTTCAAAACAATATTCAGTTTTGTTAGTCTGTCTAATCACAAGACCCTGTGGGAATAAGCAATAAACAATCTTAATCTATCATACTTTGAGGGAGAAAGGAAAATCTCATTCTCATTGAGCAATAAAAGCTGATTATATCACACCTTATTAAAATGCTAAATGTTGATTACCCTTTACCAGTTGGGATTCATAATAACTATCCTGCTGCTTGAAAATACCTTATGTATATTCTAGAATATTTTACATTTTTTCGCCCCAGTTGTGCTAATATGTCACAGTGAACTAATGCCACACAATAAGGCTCTGTCTTTATTGGGGGTTTTCCTACTTATTGTATTATTCTTGGGGAAAAAATCCATGATGACCTTTCCAAATACTAGGATTCTGGTGGTTTAAACTACATTCGACATCAATTATATAGAAAGGAAAAGAGGACTAGTCTAAAAGATGATTGTTGAACCTGAATCCCAACTATTCTTCATAATGTGAACTTGTAATCATATTAGTTCTGTATCACCAATTTTTCTGGTATTCAAATTATCAGATACTCTCCTAGAAGGAATGCCTTCAGTGGGCTTATACAATGGTGGGGCAATTTATACAGTCAATAAGCATTTATTAGGCACCAATCATTGTACAAAAGCAATAAGAATGCAAAGAAAAAGCAAAAAAACAATAACAAAAACCAAGCAGTCTCTGTCTTCAAGGAACTCACAATCTAATACGAGAAATTGCACGTATAACCAAGATCTCTACAGGGTTAATGGGAGATAATCAACACAATGCAGGCACTAGAATTAAAGAGAATGGGGTGTGTGGAAAGTTTGTTTTCTTTTTGATTTTAAAGGACTAGTGGTATTCTCTTAATGCTTTTAGGAGACATGTGTCTTTCATTTTTCAGAGACAAATATGCTTAATATATTCTAGATGTTCTAGATAGGTAGACAAAGAACTTGGACACTATCATAAAAGATGTAATCCATATCATCCTAATTCTCTTTGCCAACCATTCTCTTTTTTTCTTCATGAACTTTATCAAGTTTCAGTCATTACCCCTCAACTTTTCTCTAGATATACCCACCTAGAGACGCATTTAATTGTGTGATTCTGAATATTATCTGATTTTGAATAGCTCCTCCTTCTCCATCTCCACTTTACCTTTCTTCTGAATGTCAATCTTATGTCTTTCTTATTGCTTTCTGGATATTTTCACTTGCATATGTTATCATTGCTTTAAACTTATCTCCAAAACTAAACTCAGCATGGGCAGATGCTTTAATGAATCTGAGAGACAGCATATAGATTATTTAAGTGATTAATAATAATAGCAACAATAAACATAATTAGCATTTAGAGAGTATTTGAAGTTTATAAAATATATGTATATTGAATCTTCATAAAATAAGTAGGGTAGTTGCTATCATGACCTCCATTTTACAGATGAAGAATCTGAGTCTGAGAGGTTAAGTGACTTTCACAGGATCCCTCAGCTAAAGTTGCTGAGCTACAATTCAAAATCAGATCATTGTAACTCCAAGTCCAGCATTTTCACAGCCCCACCTTGCTGCCTCTAGATACAATGGGACCCTTGAGAAAAACTACATTAACACATTATGATTTATAAAACTTATTAAAAATTGCAAACTGTTTTTATATGTATCATCTCATTTGAATTTTATATCCCTATGAAATGGATACTATAGATATTATTTTACCTTTTTGGCAAATGGGGAAAGCAAGGTTCACAGAGTGTAAATGACTTGTCCATAATCACATAATAAGTGAAAAATAGGGGGTTTGAACCCAGTTTTATCCTGACTCCAAATTCAACTCTTTCTATTATACTATGCCCTGCTGCTTCTGGAAAAAAAAGCCCTTTAGCAGATTGCATGATTTGTATTATAGGAAATTTATGCAAAAACATAAAAATCAAATGAAGAAGAGAGAAGAAACAGTAAGAACAAGGGGTGAAAATGGTTAGCATCTGCATAAATTGAGGAAAAAGCAACACAGAAATCATGGTACCAAAGTCACATTTGATGGTATCCAGGCTGAGATGGTAGCATGATGCAATTATGGAAAGGTCACATTCAATAGAGCAAAGTACGTTAAAGGAGTAAGTTTTCAACTAATTCTTATGAACCTGCTATTTTTCCTTTGTTATGGAAAATCATTTGCAAATAATATACATGTTAAATGACCCTCATCTGGTTGTATAGAGTCTTACCTCTGCCTCTTGCTAGATCTTTATGCACACCATACCTCACTTTCTCCAATTCTAAGTTGACCAAGGAGATTAGATCTCAAATCTAAAATCTCAAACTTTTTTTTTTAGTTTTTTCAAGGCAATGGGGTTAAGTGGCTTGCTCAAGGCCGCACAGCTAGGTAATTATTAAGTGTCTGAGGCCAGACTTGAACTCAGATATTCCTGATCCAGGGCCAGTGATCTATCCATTGTGCCACCTAACCACCCCACAAATCTCAAACTTCTAATGTGAATCTTGAAGATGATTCTTTTTGCATGTTTTATTTTTTTAATTTTTTAAATTTATGAAATAAAACAAGCATTCCCATAACATGCTAGAATAAAAACAATGATTGTACATAAAACTTCAAACCTATTATGTATAATTTGCTATTCTTTAAAAATATGTTATAAAAATTATAATGTAAATTTTCCCCTTTTTTCTTCCCTCCCTCTTCAAATGGATACCATTAGATACAGACTCAGATTTGTGTGTGTGTGTGTGTGTGTATAATAAAATCATTCTATACATCTATTTATTAATTCCGTCTCTGGATGCAGAGAGCATCTTCCTACTTATGTCTTATATAGTCATTTGAGTATTTATAATAGTCAAAATGACTTAGTCATTCAAAGTTGTTTTTTGTTTGTGTTTTGAAAGATTTTTTTACATTGGTATAAATATTGTGCATCTTACTAGGTATAAATCCTTTAGTTTCCTCCTACATTTACTATAGTTGCATATTTTCCATCCTGTGAAGGAAAAGAGTCTCATGCAGAGCATGTATTTATTTAACTTCATTAAATATCTACCCAGGAATGAGGAAACATATAAAATGGAATTAGACCCTTGACATTGATTGATTATTAGAAATAAAGTAGATTTAATTCTAGAAATATATTTCATGGGGAAGTATTTTTTCCTCATAAAATTCCAGAATATTTTATAAAGTATGCCTTAATTAAACTCCTCATTAAACAAGGACACAGTGAACAATATTTTGACTGTATTTACTGAAAGAAAGGAAGTTTAACAATAATTTTAGAAATTTAGATTTTCAGTTTACATAGAAAAAGGAAGTAGAAAGGACTAATTTGGAAAAAGAGTTTAGAGGCTAAATGACTTTCTTGTTGAATGTCACAATGAATGAAATTCAGACAAGCTCATGATTTAGCTATAGATAATAAATGCTTTTTATTAATTAAATATTATGCTCCCTAAAAATTAAATTGGTATACAACTCTCATAATTAAAGAGGGAAATTAATCAATAAGTATTATTAAGCAACAAGTAAATGCTAGGCACTAATGATGGAAAAATAAAGTCTCTACCCCATTAGATGATAAATCATTAGTTTTGTTCTGTATACTGAAATTTTATGTTGGAATACATAGTGGACTATATACTAATGATTTTGGTGGCTTTGTCCTACCATCAAGAACAAGTTTGAAAACTTTAAACTTAATGCAATCTTCCTATATCTGAGTTAAGGATAGAATTCTGTACCCAGTTTTGTACACCATAAATTAAAATTTATGCATCCATAGTGAATAAATGTGAAAGAAAAGAAGTAGTCAATAATGACAATGATAAAATAGTGATAAATAAGTGCTTCAGAGTTTTCAAAAATCTTTTTTTAAAGACATGTTTTTTTCCCCTGATAGAATGTAAACTCCCTTAGATCAAGATGTTTTTATTTATTTATTCATTTGCTTTTGTCCCTAGAGCCTCGGTGCTTTTTTCAGAATGTTTTAAAATGCATAAAATAAAATTCATAGAATAATGAAGGACACCAATTATGTTGAAATGAAGATTATTTTATTATATAAATTCACAGATTGTAAAGGGGTTGGGGAAATCAGGATAAAGCCCCCTGAATTAGAAGATTTCTGAGGGAGAATCTGTAAACCAAACAAAATATCTTGTCAGTATCTATACTCTTGTCAATATTATGTTTCATCTTCTATCAAGAGGGAAAGCAGTTTTTCTGTTGGATGATGGGTAACATTCTTCCTTTAATTTATACAATGGCCTTGTTTCTTCCAGTTACAGTTTTCCTATTCCTCAAGTTATTTCTTGAAAAAAATCTAATAATTTCTAAAATAAAGTTAATAATTGAAAAGAAACTTTTCCTAATATTCCATCTTGAGTACCCATCATATTCTACATGAGAGATGTCTCTGGTATGTACATTTACTTCCTATAGAAAAGAAATAAGATATACCTTATTCCAGGGGTTTGAGTAGTGTTTTCCATGTGTGTATATAAATGTACATATGTAAAAAAAATTCTCTCTCTCTCTTTCTGTCCCCCCCTCCCCGAGTGGGTCTTCTCATTTTGCTCAAGTTAGAAATGCCTGGTACTGGTCCTGGTCCTGGTCAAACTGGGTCCTGGGAACTTTGACCTACTCAGTTTTCCTCAGGGCTGCATATAAATAATCAATTTCAAATTGCTTGTCTTCTCAAGAAGGGGAAAGAGGAAGGAAGGAGAGAGAAAATTTGAAACAAAAACCTTAAAATAATTTTTAGGATGTTTTTGTAATCGTAATAATAAAATTAAGTCTAAAAACATTTTTAAAAATTTATAGTCTGAGTTTTTTATTTGCAAGCAAAATTCACTAAAGTAAGCTCTGGTTCTCTGATAAGTGGCGGCGGCTGTTTGCTTGCTCCTTGGGACATTTTTATGCCCTTTATCATATGGTTTGGACCAGTGTTCAAATGTATGTTTATGACCAGAGACTGAATTAAGAGACAGGAAAAATAGTTCAAATCTTACCTCGAATACATTCTATTGGTATGACTCTGGGCATCACCCTCAATTTCTTCTGTAAAATAAAGCTGTTGGACTTGATGGTTTTCAAAACCTCTTCTAACTCTAAATCTATGATCCTATGAGAAAGTGTTCAAGACTCCCAAGTAATGATCTCACCTTAACAGAGCAGAGACAGAGATATAAGGCTCCTTGGAAATTCTTATGTAATGAGAATATGTACATTCTCCAAAAGAATAATTTTGAAAGAGAAACAAAGATGGTAATGATTAATCTCGGTGGGGGAGGGTCTTATGCTGGTGTGGGAAGGGGAAACAGATAATTTGAAGTAGGAGGAGAACAAAGAACCAGCAAAGAAGATGAAGGGTAGCTATATAGGGAAGGATGGGACTAAAAGTAAATTAGTTAGACCCATCATCATGGAAATGAAGAAAAGAGAAAGTTTCAAGGATTGGAAAGATAATTTCCAAATCTTCTTATATCAAGAAGAATAGGAAATGATTCAAGTTTTCAAAAAAAAAGTAATCACCAGTGATTGATTCTTTTATATAGATTGCACAGCATTAAGAATTGAAAGACTGAATAAGAAGTAGAATTAATGATTGAGAGCCCAAGTTTGAGTTTGACAATTCAAAAGAAAGGATATAGAAAAGGGCTTGCAAAATCAAAAGTAGGTTTTTTTGAATTTATTTTTAGCTTGGAAGAATAATATTTGAAGGTAGGAGGAAAATCGGCTTAAGAAAACCAGATAAATAAATATCACACTTCTGTTTCGTACATGTCATTTGACTTTCCTAGGTTTCAGTTTCTTCAATTTTAAAATGAAAGATTTGGACAACGGCCTCTGAAATCCCTTCTAATTCTGGATCTATTACCTTGGATTATTTTGTTAGAAAGAGAAGCTCTAGTTGAGGGAAGGAGTTAGGTGAAGGAGACTGACTAGATTTCCTTCAAAGTCAATAGGACAGTTCTAAAAAACAGCAACATGTTTCAATAAAGAAGGATTATGGAGCAGTTTATTACAGATGGTCTCAATCTTTCTAAAGTAGGAGACAAAACTGTCTTTGAATGTTGTTGAAGATGTAGTTGAGCCAAAAATGCCTCAAGTAGAACTGTCAGAGACAGAGTGTGAATTTAGCTGACTTGCAAAATAGGACACAGCAAAAAATCATTCTGAAAAGGGAAATAATATCCAAAAGTACCTAAAAACCAAAGAGAAGCAGAATTTGTGATTTAAAATAGAAAATTAGAAAGAAAAGTAAATTAATGACAAAAAGACAAAAGTAAAAAATCAAAATATCTTTAAACCCCAAAGTAAATTTTTGCAAAGCAAAGGAAATTCAAGTGGATTGAATTTAAACTGGGAAAAAGTCTGTATGGAAAAATAAATTTGAAAGGGGTAAAGCAGAATTTAATGAAAATCCAAATAAGACAGATATATGATCTAGCAAAAGGGAAAGACTATAGTTTATGTTTTTGGTAGAACTTAAGTGATTAATAACAATCAGCTTGGGTTAATGAATAGTCCAAAGGAAGTAAATCCAAGAAGTTAGAAACTAAGTCTGTCTGCCTTTGCTTAAGCCAGGGAATTCAGTTCTTCATTTTAAAGTCCTAGCTTTAGAGCCAGAAGACCTGGCGTGAATCCTAGATTTGAAATTTGCTCACTCTGTCATCTTGGACTAGTTTTTTAATCTCAGCCTCAGTTTCTTTAATTGTAAAAATGAGTATAATAATATTCATACTAAGGGCATAATGATATCCTGGATAGTCTTCCATAAATCCAGAAAGATCTGGATTTAAGATCTGCCTCTTAAATATTGACAGTGTGAGTCATTTACTCTTTCAGAGTCTAAGGCAATTCCACAACCATCTGTTGTATAATAGATGTCAATTCAAATCAGTATTGGTTGTGCTGAAAAAAATCATTTTATAAAATGTAAAGTATATATAAATATGAATAATTAACAATGATAATAATTTTAATAATATTTGTATTGAACATGTGTTGTATTTTATATTGAGAAAAATACAACAAATAGAATTTGATAAACTCTTCAAAACATGTAAAATATTTTGTAAGGTAAATTATTGTCTTTAGTATGTAACCAGAATATTATATATTGTGTTGCTAAGTCACATATTGTTATTCTGCTTTGTGATTACCTCTAAATTTGTCTCTATCAGACTTTCAGCCTCATGAGGGCAAAATCTTTAAAATATTGATTTCTGTGTTCAAGCATGCTCCGTTAGAGTTCTCCAATGCCTTGTGGTGGAATAGAGGTGACTTTGGGTTCTTGGAAGCCTCGCCAGTAGAGCACAATTTGTCAAACCCTGTCAAGAGAAAGGAGACCAGTGACATACTGTCCTCAATGAACACATAATTCATATCTACAGAAAAATGGCCATCATGTTTTATTTTGTGGATTCTTTTTTGGCCATAGTGATTCATGAAATAATTTAGATAGGGGCAGCTAGGTGGCGTAGTGGATAAAGCACCAGCCTTGGAGTCAGGAGTACCTGGGTTCAAATCCGGTCTCAGACACTTAATAATTTACCTAGCTGTGTGGCCTTGGGCAAGCCACTTAACCCCGTTTGCCTTGCAAAAACCTTAAAAAAAAGAAAGAAAGAATTTAGATAGAAGTAGGGTTATCGTTATCAATTGGGGAAGTACTCACCTCAAAGAAATCACCGGTCTTTTGAAAGGTTGGAGTAGTACTGATATAGGAAAATTATACTATGCTCTAATGAAATCTCTTTTCCATCTAACTCCTCCCCAAAACTCAGTAGAACACATGCTTTAAACTCTTAGGGTACTGAAGTCATGAGGCTCATTCACCTAACAGTCATTAATAACCAGATTATTATATGTCAAACACTAGACTAGAAGAGACTTCTATAGAAGATTGCTGTCTTCAAATATTGGCAGGGTGGTCATATGTAGGAGAGAGATTAGACTTATTTTGTGTCACTCTCGAAGCCAGAACAAGTGCCACTGAGTGGAAACCAATACATAGGCCAAGGTAATTATTTTAGTAAACACCTGTGATAAAGAAGCACTTTCTCAGGCTAAAAAGTGTCTAAAAAAGGATAGGACTGCTTCATCTCAACATCGTAAGACGATCTAGCCAAGGCTAGATAGCTGTTAGAAGGGCCACATAGAGGAGACTTCTACATGATCTGGGAGGTAGGATTAGATGACACCCCCCCCCCCCAGGGATTCTTTTAATCTAGATTTTTTTTAATGATTATTTGATTCATTTATACAATGAAATCAAAACCATCTAAATCAGTAATTTAGACACAAACTCCAACAGCATGTGCTGGAGTCTCCCTGCAGTCTGACTTTTGGAGTCTGAAGACTTTCCTCAGTCCATTGGTTATACCACGTCTCATTTCTCTTGCCAACTATTAACATTGAATGACTTACCATTAGAAACTAAACCCTGAGGGCATTTATCTTTCCTCCCTTCCACTAATTCAGGGATGGGTGGAGAAACCTTAATTCAGCTGCCAACTCTTATTCAAAACATAAAGTAAACTTTCATTTTTTTTTAAATTCAGTGATGTTTGGTTAGCTCTCCCACATGCTCTCCTGTACCTCCAATACTCCTCACCCTCCTACTCCACCCATTATTATTTCTGTTTTACATGACTGTGGAGAAAGCCAAAAAAATTTTCTAGCTCATCCTAACAAAGTAAGCCTGCCCTCTAGTCTAATTTGAAGATTCAATTTATACATAGGCATTTATTTTCACTATAATTAGGTAAGGCATTGTGATGCTGTGGAAAGGAACCTAGATTTTGGTCCCATTGCTATGATTAACTAACAATTAGATCTTGGGGAAATCATTGCAGCTCTCTGAACCCCAGTTCCCTCATCTGTGAAATGGAAGAGTCAATCTAGATAAGGTCTAGGCTCTAACTCTAAATCTTTTCTAGCTTAGCTTTAACAGCCTATGAATAACAATCCCCCCCCCCCCCCCCCCGCAAGGAAAAGGAGTTAAGTGACTTGACCAAGGTCACACAGCTAGGTAATTTTTAAGTGTCTGAGGTCTGAATTGAACAAAGGTCCTCCTGGCTCCAGGGCTGGTGCTCTATCCACTATGCAACCCAGATGCACCTGAATAATAGCTTTTTTTTTTTTTGCTTTTGCAAGGCAATAAGGTTAAGGAACTTGCCCAAGGACACACAGCTATGCAATTCTTAAGTGTCTGAGGTCAAATTTGAACTCAGGTCCTCCTGACTCCAGGGCCAAGGTTCTATCTACTGTGCCACCTAGCTGCCCCCTGAATAATAACTCTTAAGAAAAAATGGATGATGTTTTTACTTTCCACACTTTTAATTTAGGATGTCCTAAGAGAATAGTTCAGTTTTAAACTATTACAGCTTAAATTTAGGGAAAAAACATACTACTGAGAGAGGTAAGTATTTCATTGAATTGAGAGTTCGGTCTAGAGCAGAGAAGACCAGAATTCAAATACTTTTATCTGGGTGATCCTGAGAAAATTGCTTAATATTTCAGGCTCCTTGACTCTAAATAAAATGAAGAAAATAATAATACCTTAATTCCAAGTTATGATTGGAACTCAGATATCTATGAAATTATTAGCACCATATCTGGAACATGATAGATGTTGAATAAACACTTGTTTCTTTCTTCCTGTGATACAACTAAATGTAACTTCTCTTCATTGATGAACTTATTTAGTTTCATAAAGGAGAATTTGAAATTCTCGGAACTATGGAAGGCAATTCCAGTCACATGGGATGTTGGTAGAAAGCTTAAATTTGATAGCCTAGACAGAATTGTTAAATTTGAAATCATCTACCATGTGAAATTTAATATTTTATTGTTTCACCCCCTTAATATGCCATCCAATTGGTTTATTTAGAATATTTGTATTTTCATCTAGTTCTCTTTTGGAATTGACTTGAACAAAAAATTTTCTCCATCAGAAATCAATGCTTGAATATAATGAATACGATATTTAAATAATAAATAATGGAAACAATGAAAGTTCTTTCTCATGGTATGTGTATTGGGGGGAGGGCTTGGAATTATTCTCATTTACTTCTAAAGAGGATATTTGGGTATTTTTCCAGATTTTTTTTTAATATTGTTTTGTTTTCCCTTTCTTTCTGATGTGATTGGTGCTTGAGGGAATTTGGACTTTAGTTAAATCAGAAGACCATAGCAGGAACTAAAGGCAAGGAGGGATAATTGGGGGAATAGGAAGAGAAAAAGCTGCTAGAGTCAAAACAAAGTCATTTCTGCCACCTTGAAGTTTGTTTGCCTAAATGTGAGTTTTCAGGCCATTTAAATGTTGCCTATTTTTACCATTGGAATTCCCAGAATAGCATGGTAGATAAGATAAATTCTTGCACAATTGGGTTTCAGGAATCTGGAATCAAGCTATTCTGCAATTGTGTAATCAAGGGTCCTCCTGTTTGGTTCATACATGCAACTGTAGCAAGAGATTCACCCACAACTTTTATAGCACTCCCTGGAGCTAATGTGGACAACATGTTAGTTAACTGTATCCCCCTCCGACTTTATTAGGAAGAGGAAAGATTATTTAAGATATCCTACTTTGACTGTCTCTCCTATTGTAACTTTGAAAACTGAAGAGACAATGGACTCTGACTTGAAGGGCAAAATTAAAACTGAGAATTAAGTAGAGTATTGTATAATACGTGCCTAATAATTCTGAATTTTTATCATTTTAGTAACTACTTATTTACCTAGGTACTTGAAACTGAGATGAGTTGAATAATGTGTAGGATCCATGATGAAATTGGAAGTTTTTTGTAAAATTGGAATACTTTGTCATTACATGACATGTCTGCTATCTTTTTTTGGTCACATATATGGCTTTACACTGTTTTTTTTTTCTGCCCAGACTTCCATTGGTAATATGTTGTAGGTGACCTTTCATATATTTATCTATGACCCTCTATGTGATCTGTTATTGTGATGCTACATGAATTACACACATATAATATCAGAAGAATATCAATACTAATTTCCATGACTTAAGGCCTTGGGGCATTTTAAGACAGATGCAAGAGAGACAGGACAGGACCCAGGCAGAGAGAGGATTACTAGGTTTGTAACCATATATGAGTGGAGAGGAGAGGAAGCAGAATATTTGTCTCATCTAGTCCTTCTAACTGAATGCTAAATAAACTTAATTATATCTACCTTCAACTTCACTCATTTTTGTAAGATTTTTGAGTACCATATTTTTCTGCTGTTTTACCTTTCCTCCCCCTTCCCCATGACAGCAAGTAATCTGATAGAGGTTATACATGTATAACCATGTTAAACATACTTCAAAACATATGTTTTGAAAGAAGAATCAGAATAAAAGGGGAAAAACTCATGAGGGAAAAAACAGCATAAAGCATAAAACAAAATTTTTAAATGCACAATAGTATGCTTTGATCTGCATTCAGACTCTATATTCTGGATGTGGATGGTATTTTATATCACAAATTCTTTAGAATTGTCTTTGATCATTGTACTGCTGAGGAGAGCTAAGTCTATCTTAGTTGATTATCACACAATATTACTGTTAATGTGTATAATGTTCTCTTGGTTCTTCACTTCACTCAGTTTCAATTGAGCAGTAGCTAGAGCACTGACCTTGGAGTCAGGAGGATGGGAGTTTGAATCCAGCCTCTCTTGACTCTTAACTAGCTGTGTGACTTTAAGCAAGTTACTCAATCCTGATTGCCCCGCATCCAGGGCTCCGGTCATCCTGATTCAAATCTGGTCACTGGACACAGATGGTTCTGAGGAGAAAGTGAGGCTGGTGACTTAGCACAGCACCCCACCCCCACTCAAATCCAATTCATCTGCTTTTTATGGCATCACCTCCATGATGTTCTGGTCTTTTTCAAAAAAATGAAGGACAAGCATTATTAGTTCATTTAGGTCTTGACAGAATTTTCTAAAATCTACCTACTCATGATTTAATATAGATAAATAGTATTTTATCAATATTTCATCTACCACCATTTGTTCATCCATTCCCCAGTTGATGGCTATTCCCTTAATTTCCAGTGCTTTGATACCACAAAAGGAGTTCCTATAAATATTTTTATACATGTGGGTCTTTTTTTCCTTTTTATGATCTCTTTGGGATACAGACCTAGTAGAGGTATTGCTGCATCAAAGGGTATGTATTGTTTTTTAGCCCTTTGGGCATAATTCCAAATTGTTCTTCAAAATGGTTGCATCAATTCACAACTCTACCAACAGTGCGCTAGTGTCCCAGTTTTCCCACATCCCCTCCAACATTTATTATTTTTCTTTTCTGCATATTAACCAACTTGATAAGTGTGACATGGTACCTCAAAGTTGTTTTAATTTGTATTTCTCTAATCTATAATGATTTAAAATGTTTTTTTCAGAGATATGTCTATCTTTTTAGAGGAAAATGTGTTATCAGAATCCTTTCAGAGTTGTTTATCTTCACAATATGGGTGTTATTGAATAAATTATGTTAATTGTTCCCATAGTTCTACTTATTTCTCTTTGTATCAGTTGATACAAATATTCTCATGCTTCTCTGAAACCATTCCCTTCCTTTTAAAAAAAATCAATAATATTTTATTTTTTAAATTATATGTAAAGACAATTTTCAACATTCATTCTTTGAAAGATTTTCTCTCTCCCTCCCCAAATGAAACCATAGCTTTCATTATTTCTCATGGTGCAATAATATTCCATTATATTCATATATCATAATTTTGTCAGTCAAGGAATAGGCATTCCTTATTTTCAAGTTCTTTGCTACCACACACACATACAGATACATACAAAAAAACTGTTTTAATTTTTTTATGTATATTGGTCTCCCCAGACACTTTCTTTGACCTTTTTTGGATTTAGATATAATAGTAGTATCACTAGATCAAAGGTTATGTACAGTTAATGACCTTTTGGTTATAATTTCAAATTGCTTTCTAGAATGGGTGAATGGATTCACAATTCTCCCAAACCTGTATCAATATGCTTGTTTTGCTGCAATTCCTTCTACATTCATCATTTTCCTTTTTTAAAAAAAAATTTGTCAATCTTATTAGTGTTTATACATATTTTATATGCTTATTGATTACTTGGATTTTTTTTCTTTTGAAAGGATCCCTTTCTTTCATATACTTAGACCATTAATGAGTAGTGGAAGACTCTTATTGCAATCTACTCCTTATATATTTTGAAAATGTGAACTTTATCAGAGAAGATCATGGGAAAAGCCTTGGTACTTTTCTTAAAGAAAGCATTTGTGGTATTATTGACATGAGGCTTTTAGATAGTCAAACTACTTTTGGTCCTCCTCTCCCCCCTACCCCACCCCACCACATCCCCACACCCATCTTCATTCCTTCATCAATTATTATTTTATTGATTTGTTCTTTCCTCCCAACTGTTAGTCACTCATCATTGGAGTCTGAGACTATGTGTACTCTGAGTCAGAAAATATCTTTGGAATCAGTTTTCATTCTCTCCCTCTTAGATTAATGATTTTTTATGGGGGGGGGATAAGTAAGAGGAGGGTATAATGTCTTCTCCTACTCTCCATTTCCTCCTTGAAGAATTTAGAATAGGAGAAGGATAGGAAAGAAGGGAATGATAGTAGGAAAAGGAATTTTTGTCCACTAAGGGGCAGAATGTAGACAAGACCCTGTCTATAGTTCTAAGACTAATAAGATGCAGTTGCCTCCCGAATTTTCAAGTTTTCCTTGGGGTAATCTGATGTATTCAGAGTCTCTTCCCTATATTTAGAAGAAAAAAATATTGCCTCCCTTAACTCAATGGTTAGTTAACTTTTCTTAGCATAACAATGACTAATTTTGTTTATATTACCCCTTAACTATTTGACTGTAAGTTCTTTTGATGTTTCAAGTGAAATAGGATCAAGTTATTCAATCAACATATTCCTCAAACTAAAACTGATCTATTTGCCTTATGGTGTAATTGAGTTTATCAGAAAGTGAATTAATGGTACAGTTATTAAGTATCATTATGTACAAAGCCCTGTGCTAATAATCACAGAAGACACAAAAAGAATATGTCTGTTTTTGTTCTCAAGGAACTCACATTCTAATAGAGGAGATAACTTGTCATACATGGAATGTTTCACCTCTAAGTCAATTGGGAAGACCCCCATCATTCTTTAGATGCAGTAGCAAAATAGAATATAATACATTGTCCTCAATGTCATTTTCACTGAAGAAATAATATCAGTTTCTTATGTGGAATCAAGATGAGTGGTTGTTAGAAGCTGACATTACTGAAATGGGAAATTGAAATGGCTGAACCATGCTTTATTCTCTTCATCAATAAACATTTATGGAGCAATTATTATGTACTAGGCATCAAACAAGGTGCAAGGGAATCCAAAGCACATGCCCTTAGAATAACGAAAATTCTCTGGGGAAGATAGGACATAGATATAAAAAGATAAGTCACATTGCAAAGTTAATTGTAGTTATGCATGGTAATGCAGTTGCTCTTCCTTTCTTATTTTTGCATAGCATTCAAGTCTGAGCAAAACTGTTTTACTCATTGTAAATGAATTGCAGTTAAAAAAAGGAGTAATAACTAAATGGGAAATAATTACTTAGGGTTTTGACTTTTAGGGGGGAAGAAATATTGATATGGGTCTTGGAGAAAGGGTAGAATTTGAATAATTAGAGGAAAAAAGAGAATTCTTAATAATAGAATGTTATAAACAGTTACAGGAATGACTGAAATATATACACAGGGGCGGCTAGGTGGCGCAGTGGATAAAGCACCGGCCCTGGAGTCAGGAGTACCTGGGTTCAAATCCGGTCTCAGACACTTAATAATTACCTAGCTGTGTGGACTTGGGCAAGCCACTTAACCCCATTTGCCTTGAAAAACCCTAAAATAAATAAATAAACACACACACACACACATACACCCACACACATATTTTATGACTATAGAATGTTTGTATAGAGGAGTGGTATGAAGCTGGAGAAGCATGGTGGGGGGGGGGGGATTTAAGTGCCATGCTAAGAAGTTTATTCTTAATCCCATACAGAGTCTAGACAAAAGAGGAGCTATTAAAGATTTTGGTACAAAGGAGCCACCTGGACTTGTAGAAATAAGATGACTTGAAAGGGGGAGAAGAAGGAAAGAAGAAATAATTAAGAGACTTTCATAACAGTCTAAGCATAAGTTAATGTATCAGTAATGAAAAGGAAGGAGTAGCTATGAGAAAAGTTTGGAAGGGAAGTTGTTTTGAGGAGAAATGATAGGTTTGGTTTTCGATAACATATTTTAGAAGGGTGGAACCTTCAAAATTTAACTGACAGGAAGAGATATAGTCGGGGGAGGGGAAAGGGGAAAGGGAAAATGTGGAGATTTGGGAGTCATCCAATCAGAGGTGATAATTGAAGTTGCTAGTATGATAGAAACCTCTGGAAAAAGTGCTGGGTGAGAAGACAGTACTGTATACTGAGGTATGTCCACATTTGAGGAGGGGAGATGAGTAGAGGAAGTAGAACAGTTAATAAAAAGGAAAGAAAAGGTGAAGTCATTGTCTTGCGAAGAGGAGGCAAGGTGGTTTGGTAGATAGGACACTGGACTTAGAGTCAGGAAGACCTGGATTCACATCCCACCTTAGATATTTATTAGCTGGGTAATCCTTGGTAAATGGCTTAATCTACCTGTGTTTCAGTTTCCTCATCAGTAAATTCAGAGGTCTGGACTGGGTAGCCTCTAAGGTGTCCTCTAGTTCTAAATCTATGATCTTTTGAGCATCAGTGCAATCCACTGTTACAGAAGACAAGGTGAGAAAAAGTATAGTAAAAAACACTGTACACAGTGCTAAATGTTATATGGAGAATGAAGACTGGTCATTAAATTTGTTGATTAGGACAATTTCAGTAGAGTGGGGTAGTGTTGATGGAGCTACATTTTAATGGGTAAAAGTGAATACAGAGAACCAGATAGTTCTTTTTTTATAAAGCCTTGTTCTGGGAAGAAAGGAGAAGGTTGTTACTCAAGAGGTAATAGCATTAAGGGAAAGTGTTTGGTATTTGCCCTTTAAGAGCAAACAATTTGAGTACATCTGTAGACAAATGGAAAGAAACTTGTGGAGGAGAAGGTATTAGAGATAAAAGTAAGGGGAGATTTTTGGTAGAACAAGGTTCCCAAGATAATTGGGATGGGGTTATCTTAGGAAAAAAAAAACTTCCTCTGAGAAAGAAGAAGAGGAAGGAGGTTGAATGGATAAACAAATATTTTAGGGAGAGAGGGAAAACAACACCTCATGATATTGAGCCTCAACATTAAGAATTGACTGAGTTATATTAGGATGCATTTCATACATGTTAGAGTTTTTCATAGCCTGTTTTGAATTCTGGCTTCTACCATTTCGCCTATCTTTATTTGTGGCATAGTAGGAAAAAATAGATTTCTTACTATATTGGACTTTAAAAGAATTGGAATCTAATCCCATTTCTGCCTTTTTCTCTCTCTAGGCTTCAATTCCCTCATCTATGAAATAAAAATGTTGGACTTGGCAATCTCTAAGGTTACTTCTAAGCATTAAATTTAGTGTGAGAGGATCTAGCTTCAAAAGATAGTTTTGCCCCTTGATAAGTTTAATTTGGGGCAATTTCCTTCCATTCTCTGGTCCTCATTTCCTCATTTATAAAGTGAATATGCTGAACAAAAGCTTAAAAATCCTCCTAGGTCTAAATCTATGATCCTATGAGATTTGGTATAATGTCTTGGAATTTGTTTTGAATTTAAAGTCGGGAGAATCAGGTTCAAATCCTGCCTCTATTGTTTACTGTGTGATCTTTTTTTAAAAAAAAATTAAATTATTTACTATTTAATTTTCCTCTCCAAACTTTTCTCAAAGCTACTCCTTCCTTTTCATTACTGATACATTAACTTATGCCTAGACTGTTATAAAAGTCTCTTAATTATTTCTTCCTTCCTTCTTCTCTCCCTTTCAAGTCATCTTACTGTTACAAGACCAGGTGGCTCCTCTGTACCAAAATCTGCATGATCTTGAGAAAAAAATTTGGCTTAACTTCCCTGGGCCTCAGTTTCCTAATTCACAAAATGAAGAGGTTAGACTAAATTACCTCTAAATTCCCTTCACACTTCAAATCTACAGACCATTTATTGCTCTGTGTTCTTAAAAAAAGTTTTATGAGCTTATCATTCTTTCTGCCACTTAAGGTTAAATTGGATCCATATAAATTCAATTTGAATACTCTACTAGTACCCACAAAATCTAAAATACATCAAAAGAAAGTCTTCCTACAAGTTTATCAGTCCCCTGTGGAGGCTCTATGGAAGAACATAAACAAGAATCCTAAAAGAATGTGAAAGCATAAATGAGGTTTTTATCTACAGTTATGGAGTAAATATCCACATCAATTGTCACTGATTAAAGAAAGATTTTCTAAGAGGTTCACTATGTATAGAAAAAAAGGTAGGTAGTAGTTGTAATGTGAAATGAATGGTTAAAAATGGAAGAGATTTTATTGTTCTTGTCATTGTTTGGATGAGTCTCCTTTGTTGAAGGAAGGATTGGCATCATAGCTATATTGTTAGAAGGAATTAAGAGTCCATCAGTCCAAATCTGTGAGGGAACTGAGGTCCAGCCAGACGAAGCAATTTGCATGAAGTCACACAGTGGCATGGGTAGGTTGTGAACTCAGTTCCTCTGTTGCCAAATTCAGTGTGTTCTCTGCTGTTTAATGGTTAGTATCATTGCTCTGTGACAGAAAATATTGCTATCAGCTCCTGGATTAAAGGGTTATGGAAGGAAAAATTGACCCTTTTTTTGCCCTGTGTCACGAGGAAGGTGGTATAGAAGGAAATGTGGATGGACCAAACCCAAAATGTGCCTGCAGAAATGAAAACATAAATTTTTTTCCAAGAAAAAGTATTACAAGATTCCTTGTTATGACAAATACCTTATTGTTGATCAGATTCATAACCAGAGAAGAGACATTGTCCAAGGAAATAGTGTATTTTTTTTCATCCTTGAAGATTTTTGGCTTCAGCTTTCTTTTGCAAACATTGATTCTTTGATGCTTCTTGCCATAAATAATTTAAATGACATTGATTATATGATTGCTTAATCCCCACAATTCTAGGTAATTGTAGTAATAATGATTGTATTTCTTTTAATATCCTGTGCAAGCATAATGAGGTCTTACCATGCAATCCATGTAGCAGAACACCTGGGCTCTCTTCTCTGGCACCATGATCTAAGACAAGTGATTTCACCACTCTGGGCTTAGTTTTCCCATTGATAGAAAAGCAATGATATTTAATACATATTCCCAATTGAGAAGGAGTTGAGAGACTGAATAAGTAAAGTATTTTATCTTAGGGTCTTGTGGGAAATAAATACATGTTATGATTTAGTAGTCCAAAAACCTGCCATCTTGACCATCCCTTCACTCTTGTGTAATTCTTTTTCCTTTTAGCTCATCATCCTTTATTTTGCTTTTGTTCATTTCTGGACATCAGTGGATTTGACATAACATTTCTTTTCTGTACACATGCCCAGAGGCTGAGAGATCATGCGTATGTTTGTAAAAGCTCAGTAAGTGGTGAGGTCTAGGACTGAACCCTTTCTCATTAATTTTGGTGACTGAGGCACATATGCACTATTATTGGTGGTGATTGTTAATTTTTGTCATCTTGAAGTTTTACTGCCAATCTATGAACCCCTTGTTTAGTTCACATGGTTTAATTTCAAACTCTTGGAAAATTTCCTTTATTTTTTTTTTTTTGGTGGTTGTTGCTCCATTAGTTTCCTCAGTGAACTCCCATTGATATTTATATTTTCTTTGTTAGAGGGTCAAACTCTTTTAGTCAAACACTGTTTTCCTGTGGCTCCTACGTTTACAGTAACCATTAAAAGTGACAGTCTAACATATATAATGGAACAAGTCCAAATGTCTCCTGCTACTTCTAAGATGATTATGCCTCAACAAGAGGAAAGAACCATTGAAATGTGGGCTTAAGGTTAGGCAGCAACAAAGGCTGCAGATTTTAAAGTTTAAGCCAATATTTAACTATAAAAGGAAGACTACTGGTAAATATTGATTTATCTTCCCTCCTATTCCCTTCAAGGCTTAGTAGTGCAGCTGAGAATCTTGGCTGGGTAAGTGGAATGAAAGATTGCTTTTGTTCAGCCTGGACATGTGGATCATTTGAAGAAATAGGTTCCCCTCTTGTCTACCATAAACCTGGAAGAGAATTTTCAAAATCTATTTCAAGTTGTACTTGGGACCTTATGTTTATAGTATAGTTGTTATTTTAACCTTGAATTCCAAGGCCAGTAATTTGAAAATAAAGTTCATTCTACTTTCAATTGACTTCATAACCTTCAAGACTGAATATTAGAAAACTATGTACAAAAGGAAATCACCAAAGATGGTTTCTAAGTTTCTCAAATTACTTTGTAAGGTCATGTCCCAAAGAAGACTGCATGAGGAGAGGGGTAAAAGGTGTATAGGGGTATGTGGGGGGGGTATGGGTGGAGTGACCTCTTTTAGACCTAGCATGTCTTTCCTATGTAGAATGTCAACACTTAATATTTAGTAGTTCAGACATGTCCTATTCTGTGACCCTCTGTACCACAGCATACTAATATTGCCCTTGAGATTTTCTTGGCAAAGTTACTGGAGTGGTTTTCTATTTCCTTTTCCAGTGGATTAAGGCAAGTAGTGATACACACAGTTAGTAAGTGTCTAAGATCATATATGAACTCATATCTTCCTGACTTTAGGCCTAGCGCCACCTCGCTGCCCATAATGTAAGCTATCAACATAGATGTGCATAATTTTAGTCAATTTAGGGATCAGAGGAACATGTACATTTGTATTAGAAAATATGGCAGTTAATGAGTATTTATTAATTTTTAATCTGTAATCTCCTCTTTTCTCTTGCTATTCTTGATTACTTGTTTTCACTTTTCTTTTACATAGGATCATAGATTAAGGACTAGGAAGGAATTTAAGAGTACACTTAGTCCAAATCTCTTAATTTTGCAAATGAGGAAACTGAGGCCCAAAGAAATAATATGGCTTGCTGATGATCATACTTAGTGTCAGAGCTGAATTCAAACCCAGTATTTTTTTTAAACACAAGCACTTTAAAAAATAATCTATCCCCTCCCCCCCACCACTAATAACTCAGGTCATTACCACTTAGGTTTTGGAGGGCTAGAAGGGAGAGCATCATACTCCTCCAATGCCTTTCTTTATAGAGGGCAGTAGTTGTACTCTCAGATCACTCTACTTTGCATCTTCTTCTCTCCCTGTTTCTACTCCATGGAATAAGATGCCTGTGCACAGGTGTCCCCTCTTCCATCCTTTTCCTACTTCCTTATTGTGCTGTCTCCATTTTAGGTTGTAAGCTCTTTGAGGAGAAGGACTTTTGTTATCATTAATTGTATTCTCAGTACTGCTTAGTACTTCTCTCTCTCTCTCTCTCTCTCTCTCTCTCTCTCTCTCTCTCTATATATATATATATATATATATATATATATATATATATATGTACACATACACACACACACATACTGGATTTCTGAGAAACAAACTTGGCCTTTGAAGCCAGATCCTCTATCTGACTTCTTTTCCATTCTGCTTCCTCATACTATAAAATTTTACAATTTTCAAAAAAGGTTTCCATACGTGTTTTCTTGTTCAATCCTAGCAACAGCACTTTAAAATGGATTAAATATTGTCATTACCATTTTATAGATTGGTGAACTGGTGATGGTTTAAAGATTTGGCAAAGCTCTGGAGCTAAGGCTAAAACTCATATCTTTGGAATTCTAGTCCATTTATTTTCTTACTGCACTACACACAGCTTTAGACCTTTATTCCCATCTCCCTCAAAAAAAAAAAACAACCACATATAACTTATGAAAATTATTTGCTTTGATTTTTAAGAAGTCACAAAACTTTTAAAAATCCAGTTAATTCAATATGTCTTGTCAAGTGAAGAACAGAATTTTTTTTTTTTTTAATGTGAGCCTAGATCCTATTTCATTTTAAGACATTCAGTTAGTTTTTTTGGAGAAGGAAAACATGAGATAATGTTGTTGGCATTTAAATTTAAATGGCATTCTTTAGAAGTCCAAAATGAGAGTGCCTGAAGGAACTTACTTCCCAATGATTCTTTTATATTGATTAGAAATTGCCAGCCTTGATAGGTGCACTCCCCTCCCCTTTTTTTGCCTGAAACCAGGTCTTTATACTTCATTTGGTTTTCTCCCCTTCGTTATGTGTTGTTTCCCCCACTGGAATGTAAGTTCTTTGAGGTCAGACCTTGATGGCTTGACTTTGTATTCCTAGCATTTACATTAACACATCTTATCTATTTAATCTATCCATCTTCTGTCTGTCTGTTTATCATGGTATTCTCTGAATAATATTACCATGCCATTAGCTCATTTGTCTAATAACTATTATCTTATACTATAATTTCTTTAAATCCAGAAGTCACTTGGTATGGGTTGTTTTCCAAGTCTCTTTCAGCTCCATTTCAATCTATTTACTTCTCTCTAGCTTCAGTTTCCTTTCTTTTTCTTTACTTTGTTTTAAGTGGGGAATGAGCTCTAAACTAGATAAACCTTACAACTCCTAGCTTTCAAATCCTGTGAACCCATAAGGCTGCAGCTGTTTTAAAGCATTCTTATTGAAAGCCCAACTTATAAATCGACAGTGTCAGTCTTTGAATGCAACTTGTGTGGGAAAGGGCAAAAGTTAGAAAGTTAGAAACCAAGTTAGAAACTGGATGAAAATTTTGTATGTTTTTGGAAAGTAATAAATTTGGATCTGGTTTCCTAGTTTACCCAGGCTCCCTTATGCTTTGTGGAAGTGGCTTTCTCAGGAAAGATTCCAGTAGCCAAAAAGTGGGTGTAAATTTGTGCTTTGGATGTTTTTCAGGATATATTCTGGCAAAACTTTGGCATCCTTTTCTGAGACTCAGCAGATAGAACCCTGGAAATTATTCTCTTTTCAAGACAACACACATTTAGCTTTATTGACTAAATTAAATCCTTATTCAGGAAAGCAGAACTTGCCTTAGTAAAGTACATGTATGTTGGGTCTCAGCACAGCTAAATATAAGGGAAATTATTTCTTAGAGTAAAAAAAGATGATATCTTGAAGCTTGAAAATCCTTATTTATCAGATGGCCTAAATTCACCTAAATGCAGGTTACATCCTAGAAAAGAAGCAAGAGGGGAAGTGATGAGGAAAGGACTATCATTAGACCAATTCAGTATATGATTGATGAATTGAATTCACCAGATTCAATTCAGTAAGCATTTATTAAGTACCTACTGTATATCGGGTACTTTGGGAGATGATGGTGGTTAGAATAAGATGAAAATAATCCCTGCTGTCAGAGGGTTTACATTATAAAAAAAGGGAAGCAACATTACATGGATAAATAAATACAAAATATGTACAAAATAAATATAATTTAATTTCATGTAGTAGAGAGGAAGTCCCAACAAGGAAAGAAATCAAGAAAGGAGATGGCATTTGAATTGAGCAATGAGGACATAGGGATTTCAAAATCTCTTTTTTTTTTGAGGGGAAGAGCATTCCAGATATTAGGAATGATGTGAGAAAAGGGAGATATGAGAGATAGATTAGCATGTATGGGAAATAGAAAAAAAGGCCATTTTTTCCAGCATTGTTTCAATCATATCTGACTATTTGGGGTTTCTTGGCAAAGATACTGGAATAGTTTGCTATTTTTTTCTCCAGTTCATTTTACAAATGAGGAAACATGGTTTTGTGTATTGCCTGGATTACACAGCTAGTAAGTGTCTGAGACCATATTTGAACTCAGGTCCACCTGACTACAGGCCTGGTACTCTATAAAAGTACACCACCTATCATACATGAGGGTGAATAATGAGAAATAAATCTGGCAAAATAAAATGACAGGAACCTGAAGAATAGAATAAAAGTATTTATAGTTAGGAGGAATCTAGGACTTCATTTAATCTAATCTTTGAATTCTACAGATAAAGGAAAAAAGGGAGGGAATACATCTCAAGAAGACTAGGCAAAACATTTTTTTAATAGACTTGCTAAATTGATCAATTACACTTGATAATGTAAGAAGGTTAGAAAAAAAGAGTAATTTATAGGCCTGAGTATTATGGAGGATTATATTATATTATATACAGAAGAAAGTAGGGAAAAAAGAGATACTCAAAATTTCTCGAAAGTCAGGTATAATATTTAGGATCATATATATATATATATAAATACATATATATATAATTATAGGACCTAGCTAATTAAACTAAATATTAACACATATTAATGTTAAAAATGAAATTGCTATTGTTATATTTGCTTCTTACTAGAATATTTTTTATAAGAAGCAAATATAATTCTCAGATGTATCAGAGTATCACAATGAATGAAAAAAGTATTTATTCATTTTTATTTCTTCATTTAGTATTTTATTTTTCTACAGTTACATTTAAAAACAATTTTAACATTAATTTTTAAAACTTTGAGATCCAAATTCTCTCTCTATTCCTCCTGCCCCACCCACCCCTTTGAAAAAGTAAGCAATTTGATATAGATTATAAATTTGTAGTCATGCAAAACATTTCCATAAGAGTCATATTATGAAAGAAATTATAGATTCCCCTCCCCCCAAAAGAAACTGCAAGAAAAATAGTTAAAAGAATGTATGCTTCAATCTGTATTCAGATAGCATTAGCTCTTTCTCTGGGGATGGATAGCATTCTTTATTATAAGTCCTTCTGAACTGTCTTCACAGCATTGCTGAGAAAAGTTAAGTGATTCACAACTGATTATCCTACAATAGGGCTGCTGCATTGGGCACAATATCATTCACTTTGCCATCAGCTCATTATAAGTCTTTTCAGGTTTTTCTGAGAGGATCCTGTTCATTTCTTATACAGGGTAGCTAAGTGGTACAATGGATAGAGTTCTGGCCTTGGAATCAGGTGGACAGTGTTCAAATCCAGACTCAAGCATTTGATACTTTCCTAACTATGATTGCCTTGCATCCAGGGCCATCTCGAGTCATCCTGATTCATATCTGGCCACTGGACCCAGATGGCTCTGGAGGAGAAAATGAGGCTGATGACTTAGCACAGCACCCCTCGCTCAAATCCATTTATATGTTTCTCATGCTATCACCTCCCTGATGTAAGTGGTCTTTTGAGAATGAAAGACAAATGTCATCTTAGCTGAAAAGCACTCTATCATAATCACATACCACAATTTATTCAGTCATTCTCCAACTGATAGGCATCCCTTAATTTCCAGTTCTTTACCATCAGAAAAAAAGCTGCCACAAATATCCTTCTATATATGGGTCTTTTTTCCTTTTTTGTTTTTGACCTCCTGGAAAAAAAAAAAAACATTTTTAAGCAGTTATTATGGGCCAAGCACTGCACTAAACTCTGGGTATAAAAATGAAAGAATAAGACCATCCTAAAGGAGGACAGCTATTAAAAGAAGTTTCACTGCACTTTACATATGCTGCTCTGCCTGCTTTAACCTTGGCCTAACAAGTTGCCCTTCTAGGTTAAGCTTCTCTTCTCTAATTTTTACTACTGGGTTGCTAATTCAAGACTTAACTTTTGGGGCAAGTAGGTGGCACAATGGATAGAGCACTGGCCCTGGAGACAGGAGGGCCTGAGTTCAAATCCGGCCTCAGACACTTAATACTTACTACCTAGCTGTGTGACCTTGGGCAAGTCACCTAACCTCATTGCTTTGCAAAAAAAGTTTTAAAAAAATTAAGAAAGATGCACTGACTCCCTCAGTCTCCTCTCCCCTCTCATTGGAGGACTGGAAGATGTGGAGTAGCAAACTCCTCCCAATGCCTTCCATTATAGAGAGTAGAAACTGAACTTTTGCTTTCTCTGCTCTGCAACTGCTGCTCTGTCTGGTTTCAACTGCACTAAAGAAGGTGCCTGGTACATGATAGGATAAACATGATAAATGTTTATTGGATATAACCAGTTTCTTTGATAAAGTTCTCATTTTTAAAATATTTAGGAAACTGAGTCAAATTTATAAAAAAAATAAGAGCCATTTTCCAGTTAATAAATGATCAAAGAATATGAAAGGGAAGTTTTCAGAAGAAGAAATCAAATCTATATTCATAAGAAAAAATGATCTAAATCACTATTGATTATAGAAAAACAAATTAAAACAATTCTGAGGTAACACCTAACCCTTATCAGAAATGACTGATACTGGAGTGGACTGTCCGGGGTCTTCTTCCCCGGACTCCCGAGTGAGCTCCTCAGTGGGCACTGCTTCAGGCGTCCCTGGTATTTCCCTCCCCCGGGGATCAGCGAGGAGGGACTCAGGCAGACACTTCTTCAGGAGGCATATGTTTTATTAGGTGCAGAGGGATCCCCCGAATAGCTCAGGGTGATGGCTAATATAGGGAGTTCGTTTTGGGCTGCCACCCCGATCCGCCCCGAGGGCAGAACCTACCACCCGATTGGAGCAATGGACACAGGCCAACCAGGTGAAGCCACTGCTCCCCTTAAGGAACCGTGTCTTCTTTAGATTGGCCTGACCTCACTCTCGGGGAGGTCCTATCCACTCAGGCGGTCAGGGCCGACCCCCGACAGTGGACCAGAAAAAAAAATAGATTTTTTAATGAACTTTTGGTAAAGTAGTGAACTGCTCCAACCATTTGGGAAAAAAATCTGGAGCTTTGCCCAGCTAGAAAACTGTGCATGCCTTTTGATTCAGCAATACCACTATTAGGTCTCAATTTGTGGTGACAAGGAATTGTCAGTTGAAGGGATATCCACCAATTGGGGAATGGTTGAACAAATTGTGGTATATTATTGTGATGGAGTACTGTAATATTGTAAGAAATGACAAAGAGGGGCACTTTCAGGAGGAAAAATTGTTAGACCTATATGAACTGATGCAAAGTGAAGTAAGAAAAATTGAGAGATCATTGTGCACAATTAACAGTAAAGTTGTAATGATGATTACTTGTGTAAGATTTGACTAGTCTGATCAATTCAAAGATCCAAGACAAATCCTTTTTTAAAAAATGTAAAAGTATTTTATTTGTTCCAATTGCATGTAATGGTAATTTTCAATGTTCATGTTTTAAAAATAATGAATTTCAAAATGTTCTCCCTCTTTCTTCATCCTTTCCTTTCTCCTCCTCCCTCCCCAATACAGCAAGCAAATTGATATAGGTTTTATATGTGAAATAATGTAAAATCTTTCCTCATTAGTGATATTATATAAGAAGAGAGAGAACAGGTTAGCTAGGTTGCGCAGTGGATAGAGCACCAGCCCTGGAGTCAGGAGGACCTGAGTTCAAATTTGGTCTCAGACACTTAATAATTACCTAGCCGTGTGGCCTTGGACAAGCCACTTATAACCCCATTTGTCTTTCAAAATTCTAAAAAAAGAGAGAGAGACAGAACAAAAAGAAAAACATTTTTAAAAAGTGAAAATATTATGCTTCCATCTGCCTTCAGACTCTATCGATTCTGTCTCTGGATGTGGATAACACTGTCCATCATGAGTCTTTTGGAATTGTCTTGGATTATTATTTTGCTTAGAAGAATAAAATAATTCACAGTTGATTCTGTTTTGCTGTTATTGTGTACAGTGTCCTGGACCTCATTCTGCTCTTTCACTCAGTATCAGCTCATGTAATTCTTCCCAGATTTTTTTGAAATCTATCTGCTCATCATTTCTTACGGCACAATAGTATCCAATTACGTTCCTATTTCATCTCTTATTCAGTTATTCCCTAATTGATGGGAATCTAAAGGCTCCTGATAAGGGGATTGACATAATCGGAACCATTATCAGCTGGACATTATCATAACTGTGATCAGAACCAAAATAAATCTGGTAGCACTGTGAAAGTTGAATTGGAGGAGGGAGATTAGACAGGTGGAACAGGAGGTGATAGCAACTTTTATAAAAGAAGCAAAAGGTTTAAACTGGAGTATTGCAAAAATAAAATAGAAATAATGGGATGAGTAATCAACTTCAACTCTTCTGACAGAGAAATAGAAACTGTCCTTCACACAAGGCTTCATGTGAACTCACCTTTGTCTCTGTACTCCCCAGACCCACATTCTGCCTTTTTGAGAGATCTTTAAAATCAGTCCTTGAATTTCTTTAAAATTGTTTCTTCATCAGCACTTAATTTTTTCTTTTTTATATTGGGGCATTTTGTATTACTCTTCTCATCTTTGCACTTCTTAAATATTAATGCTACTTCCACCCTTAGTCACTTAGTACTGAGGTGGTATTACGCTCATTTTATTAGCTACGTTGATTAGAACAAGTCCTGAAAACAGCATATCTTCTATTTTGTATCTACTTCTTAGCATCCTTCCAATTACATTTACAATTGTTTTCAGAATGAGCTGACATGGTTGGATCTCCTGCCAAATTTTCTCTAGGCTTGTTTTTTCTTCAATTACTTTTCATTATTTTGTTAAGTGACAACTTTAGAAGTTGAAGTCTTCATTCTTCTTTTCTGTAATGTTTTGCAAAAAATAATGGCTTTGTAATATCCATGATTGTTGCCTTTGGCTCCTTCTTCTAGGTAAGAACATTAAATGTTTGTTGACTGAGGTGACTTGTGAGGTGACTTTAGCCTTCATGCTGTGGTGACTGTTTTGCATTTGTTAAACTTGTCCAGAAAATGGTGATGGTGACAACTTCACTGTTTTCCATTTTGCATTCTTCAGAGTTGACAGCTTATTTAAACAATTCAGGTTGGAGTGCCATAATTGCAATAACATCTTCTCTTCTTCATCTTTTTTTCTCCTTTGGTGTTCATCTTGACCTTGCTCTAACCAGTCAATAATCACTAAATGTAAGTAGTGATTCCCAAAGCTACATTTTTCACCAGGTTAGGAATATATCATCAATGTATTTTTTTAATTGATTATGGTCCCATATCAAGTACCATCCTATTGGCTTTTTGAAGAATTTATCAGGAATGGACTTCAGACTTTTGATTATTCTACAGAAAATGACATTCAGAGCAAAGTTTCAAAGGAAATATGGGATTTTAAGGGGTAGATTTAAGGAGGGAAGAGCACTTCGGGTCTAAGGAATGGTCAGTGCCAAAGCACAAAGTTGGAAGATGAAGTAAGGGTAGTTTGCCCAAGAATTTGTTTTGTTAGACTGTACACACAAAAGAAATTTTGATGGATCAATGTTGGACACATTTTTTGGAAGTGGTGAAAGGGAACAATGGAAAGGATCAATGAATATTTATATAGTATATTGAATGTCAGCCCAATTTCCTTGAATTTCTCATAGCTTTTTGCCCAATCTTGACACTTGTTTCATTCTCCTTTGTATCTATTATTTTGTATAAGTTCCCCCCTGCCTCACTCTACTGTTCCTATGCATTAGACTGTAAACCCCTTGAGAGCTTATTTCATTTAGGAATCATCAATTCCCAAATAATGCCAAAATAAGGCATTAACATAATGTCTTCCTCATAGGAGGCACTTAATAACCTTTGTTAGACTGTTCAGGTTTTCCTGCTACCTTAGACCTCTGGGGACATGTATACAAATAGGAAACACTGCTCTAAAGTTTAGATAAAAATGACCTTAGAGATAATTTTGTTCAATACCTTCAATTTATATTTAAGGAACAAAAAAGCTCTAAACCCCATCTCAAACTCTAAAGGCAAAAATAATAGCACTTACTATAAAGTTTACAAATAACCTCATCAAAGTTCATTCAATAAAATTTCAATCAGGTGTGTCCAGGGTACTCCCTGTCAATATGAGCTCCTCTATATTTTGAGTACCCTTACAAGAATGTTCCACATGATAATCTATGTTTCTTATGCACTTTAAAGGCACAAATAAATGATTTTGTACCAAATCAGAGACAACTGAGACTGTTAAGGTATCCCTATCCTTGCAGAAAAAAGGAAAGTCCATGAGAACATATTAAAAATCCTAGGGACATCTCATTTTCCCCAACATCTATTTTATGTTTCAGTGGCTAGTGGTATGAATATTATGTCTTAATTGCTCTCTATTTAGTTTCCTGTATGTTCTGTCAACTGGATTGTGAATTATTTAAGGGCAGAAACCAATGTCAAACTTTCTTTATTCAAAAAGTATTCATCAAATTGCTTCTGCATTTTCAGGATTCTGCTAGTTAGAAAATAATTATAATGCATAAAATATAAAATGCTAATATTAATATATTAACAATATATGACAAAGTTTATAAATTGTCTTTATAAATATAATATAAAATATAAATAAATTAAATGTAATAACTATAGTATGGTTGGAGAGGTGCTAGAGAATATAAAAACAATTGAGTAATAATAGGGAGTCTGAATAGAAGAGAGTTTGGAAAGAGGATCATTATTAGTTCAGTCCGGTTAGTCAATAAACATTTAAGTGCCTTCTACATGCCAGACATTGTGCTAAGCCCTGTGGCTTCAAAAAGACCAAAAGACATACCCTACTCCCAAGGAGCTCACAATCTACTGGAGTCTTATATCTTAAGTCCTGTGTTTAGCTAATGCACAACATTCTCAAGTATGTGCCAAGCCAGATTAAAATTTAATTGGGAATATTTAGCAAAATAAAGAAATACAAAATAGCAAAATAAAGAATACAATAAAATATTACCAATATTACATCTTAGAATAGAGTCATTATGCAGCCTTCATGATCAGTAATATGGATTAGTAGTCCCTGTTTGATTTACATTTGAATCCAATGCAATGCAGGATGTCAGAGATGAAAACAATTCAAGTCATTTAGTCTATGTTCTTCTTTTACAAATGAGAATGATGAGAGGTCATATAACCAATAGATAACAGAGGCAGGATTCGATCCCAGGTCTTCTGATGCTAAATTCAGTGCTTTTCTTTTCTTTAAAAATAAGCAGTGTTTGCAAAAGGGCATTTACTTCAAAGACATGGTAAGAACAGTGGTATAAATATTTACCCCCAACAGTTGGAAAGTGCACTCTCCTCTATGACATTTCACTGTGGGGAGAGTAGGCTGAGACGTAATATCCTTCCTACATGGTATTGATCCCACTTAGTTCTGATCCAAATGCATCACTGAGGTCACCATGCTGTGCACAATTAAAAGTAGAAATACTTAATTCAATAAACATTTGTTAAGTGCTCATAAATGCTAAGTTACTAAGTGTTGGGAATACAATTGAGGGAAAGAAATATTCAGTATATACCATTAGAAAATGCAACTTTAGAACTCAGAAAAGAGAACTTGACTTGTAAGGGTTTTGAAATTTCTTCACATAGATGTGGTCACTGAAATAATGAAAGTGGATCAGTAAACAGAATGGACCTGAGTTGCTCAAACATTTGGAGAATAAAATTTGTTTCAGAGAAATAGTTTCTCCATTTGTTAGGATAATATAACTATAGTTATTCCTATATAAAGACAGAATTTTAAAAAAAAGAGGCAAAAATAGGACCCAGACTCAGTATCCTATGAACTGATTTCATACACAAAATGTAGAGGGAACCATGGTATTATGAAACTGAATAATCCCAATAGGTTTCCTCTTTTGTAGCATTGTAAGAGATGTAGACCTAAAAATTAATTCATAATGATACTTTAAAATTTACCAAGCATTTCACATATACATCACATTTGATCATTACAACATTATTTTATATCTACTTATATGTATATATATATTATCCCCTCTCACCATTAGAATAGATTCTGTTTGAGGACTTGAGAGATTTCCCTCCAGAATCCAGGACTTGACACATTTGTTGTTGATGTTATTGTTGTTTTGAGGTCGACATGAGATTTCACTGGTTTAGAGAAGTCCCAGTGAAGAAACTCCCCCTACTTATGAAGATTACATCTGCCTATAACAGGTCTGAAACTTGCAGTCTTAGAGAGTTGTAGGGAATTTGATAGTAGAAGTGATTTGCTCAGTATTCCATAAACAACATGTATCAGAGGAAGAACTCAAACCCAGGTCTTTCTACCTTCGAAGTACACTCACTAGCTGCCACACCATCCTCTGTGACATACATCAGGTATTTAATTCTGGTTAATGAATTTTAGCAATCCTCTGAGGTAGGTCCTGTTGTTATTCCCATTTTACAAGTGAGGAAACTGAGGCTCAGAGCAGTTCAGCAAATTGGAAAGAATCCTATTGTTATTGCCTAAAATGGAATGTGAAGTCAAATCTTTATGATTTCAAACCTATCATTCTCTCCCTTATTTCATGTTGCCTCTCCAGTGAAGATAGCTGTTCATAAAGTTGCTTCAAAGTTACTCTAAAGCAACCTTATCTACAGTTTGCAAAAGCAAAGGAATTAAAGCCAACCCCATTCTATTGCCTTCTCATTCTTGGATCAGATTTTAAATTCTTCTTACTTATGCCTGTCTGTTATACATTTCAGAATTTTCCCTAACATACCATATAATAAAATAATAATAAATTTAGAAAGTAAATAATAATGAATAATAAATTATGCCTGCATATAATGGAATAAATTATATCCACATGATGACTTCCTACTTATAAACACTGAGATTTATTTTGTTCAGATGCATGGCCAGCTTCAGAGACTATCTAAATCTGCCTTTATGCAGTATATGCCTTTTGGATATCCCCAGAGAGAAATGAACTTAAATTCTAAGAAGTGTCAGTTTATTTCCCATCCCCCTAAAAAAACCTTTCAAGCTCTTTGCAAAGATTTATTAAGTCTGAGTAATTTTATTCATATATCTTAAATCACAAACCACTGACTCAAGTACATCCTGATGCTGGCTTTTGTTAGGGCATTTGTTCACTTAAAAAGAAAATTGCCTGGGGGTAAAAACGCAACATTGCTCAAATGCTCTAGCTATTGTGTTTTTAGTAGTCTTATTTTACTTGTATGTATGTATGTATATTTTGAATTTTTTCCATTACTGGAAAGTTATAGATTTTTATTGGTGTTTTATTTGAAATATCTAATTTAATCTTTCTCATCAAACTTATGAATGGATAAAGGTCTGCATGTAAAATGGGAATGTTGCCAAAGCAGGGAGGAACATTTTTCCATTATAGGCAAGGTATGTCTCTATAAAAACTGTACTTGAATGGCACAACACACAATTATTGTAGATGGCTATCTTAGGGGAGAGAAAGCTCTGTTGGGTCCTACCGAGTTCATTTTTTTTTTTGACCATTGTAACTTATAGACTTCAAAATTTCAGTGAATTGATGATTTCACAGATGTAGATATTCATTCTACCAGGGCAGATCACCTTCTATCTCTATCTCTATCTTTTCATCTTGCTTATTTCTTATCAATGCCTTTCTCAAAATCTTCCTTCCGAGAGGACATGATATAGTTTAGGGGTATCAAACACAAGTTCACAACAGCACTCCCAACCAGATTAAAAAGTGGGAACTATTTTACAAAATAAATAAAAATACTAGAAAACAGAAATGCTAATATGAAGTTTTCTAATAATATGTGACCTGAAGAGATCATTGTGTAAAATTTAGTGACCACTATTTCTTTTTCACTTCTCAATCATGTATAGTTGTTAAGGCATTAAACTAGGAATCAAAAAGAACTCATTTCTAATGTTACCTCAAACACTCATATGCTTTGTGATTCTGGCAAGTGACTTAACTTCTCTGAGCTTCATTTTCCTCATTTATAAAAGAAAGGGATTGGATGCTCCAACCTCTAATGTCCCTTCTAGGTTTCTAATTCTAAGACCTTTAGATAGGTGTTATCCCAAGTCTTTTCAAATTCAGGGAAACTACTATAGCCTCTAGGTTGCTCATTGCTTAGTCCTCATTTTTACTATATGAATCATCTATTTCATTTTCTGGGGACACATGCTCTTGATGAGGACATTACAAACCAGGAAATAGAAACACAGAAATCCACCCCATAAAACACAAGGACTTTCAGTCCTTTATGGCAGCTAAGTGATGAAGTAGCTGGAGTTCTGACCCTGGAGTTAGAGAGATCTGAGTTCAAATTTAGTCTCAGATGCTGAATTGTTGTTACAACTTCCATTTGCCTCAGTTTCCTTAATTGTAAAATAAGGAAATTATGTCCACCTTGCAGGTTATTGTGATGAACAAATAAGATGATATCTGTCAAGTGCTTAGTAGTGTCAAGCACATAGTAGGTAATTATTAAGTGAGTTAATAAGAGGCTTGTATTCTCCTTCCCTATCTATTTTCATGGTTACAAGGCAGAAAAGAAGCCAGAATATACTAAGAATTAGATAATTCTTAGAAATAAGTTCATATATTACTTTAACAGTCAACAAATATCTGAATTTATCAAGATATAAAAGAGATATATAAAAAAGATATATATATATATGAAATATAAAAGAAAGAGAAACTGAGTCAACACTCATTCTCAATCTCTCCCCTAACTCCTTAACCCCAAATGAAAGCAGGAAAAAATAAGTTGCAGCACAATAAGAGGACAGTCCACAAGTCCTCCTTGGAGAAGCAAATACAGAAATTGGCAGAATTGGTTTCATTATACATCCAAAGACAACAAGATATATTATTCCATGGCACAGTTGGTCATCTTGCCTTGCAGGGCTCACAGTGAGTATAAGCAAATAGACCACCATGAAGATAATTGCAGCTTGTGATAGAAAACTTAGAGTGTTATTTGCTCACAAAATGGTGATATTTTTTATCTGTGTCCTGGATGAGGACATAGAAGCTGTAGTTGTTGAATTTGCAAATGACAGAACTGTCAAGGATGCTTAATGCATTGGATGGCAGAGGGAGGTTAGTCCTGTGAGATGAATTGAATAAGCTTCAACTGAACAGAGATAAGGAAATGTTCTATGCTTGATTTTTAAAAAAATTGATTTACAAAAAAATATATAGAATGCTTTGGCATGCCATTCCTGTGAAAATCTAGAAGTTTTAATAGATGGAAAGTTTGATATGTTAACAATGTGATAGAGCTAATGGGTTCTAATCTTTCTTGGGAGAAGTACAGCATCCAGAAGAAGAGAGGCAATATTTCTGCTAAACTGTGCCTTGGTTATTCCATATCCAAAGTACTGTTTCAATTATGGATACTACATTTTAGGCAGGATAATCTGGAGAATGTCCAGAAGAGAGTTACAAGAATGGTGAGAGAAGTGGAAAACAAGGCATTCATCTATGGACTGAAGGAAATGGGACTATTTATCTCCAAATATTTGAAGGGTTGCCATGTGAAAGAGGGATTACATTCATCCAACTTGGACTTTCTAGACAAAATTAGTGCAATGGGTCAAAAATTACATAGGTATAGACTTAGACTTCAAAAGTTTCTATAAATAAAACTCTTCATAAGAAAATAAGGAGCTGTTTTGGTAGGTAAGGGGTGTAGAAACCTTGGTGGAGGAGGTGGGGATGACTTAAATTCTTTGGCATGTCTAGAATGGACTAAATAACTTTTAAGACCTCTTCCAACTCTCAGATTCCATGATTCTTTGAAAAGTAATTGAGGGGAAAATAGTCCTACAGGGTGCTTGGCACAGATTTCAACTAAACCAGATTATTTTGAAATTATATGTAGATTAAGCCAGGAGGATGATGAACATGTGTGAAATGGATATATCACTGGTATTTTTCTAAGGGCACTTTTCCTATTTGTAGTTCCTAGAACATGCCACTCTATCTCCCATCTCTGTACCTTGGCACTGAATGCTCTCCTCCTCTTCTTGGCTGCTGGATTCATCCTTTCTCTCTTCAAAATTCAACTCAGATCTCATTTTCTGCAGGAGTCCTTTCCTGTTTTTCCTAGCTGCTAATGCCTTCCCCTTCATATACTTTGTATATATCATATATATATATATATATATATATATATATATATATGTCTATATATATATATATAGACATATATATATATATATATATATATATATATATATAGCTATTTTACAAGTCATTTCTCTTGCTAGAATATATTATCTTTAATGGCTAATACTGTGGGCTTTGCCTTTGGTCCTTCAGTTAATGAATATTAAGCACTTAAACTGTGCATGGCAGTATAGAAGGTGTTACAAATCCAAAGAATGGAACAGTCCTTACTCTTTGAATCCCCAGTCCGAAGTGCAGTGACTTCTGTGCTTTTGACTGACTTCTCATGATCAATGATGATTGTCTAATTCATTACACTTAAGGTGAAATAATCTGAACCTTACCAAATATATAAGAAATCTAAATTATAAAGTGATTTAAATATACTTAATAGCTATCATTAATTTAAAAAAAAATGACAAAAAAAAAACCTCTGGGGCAGTTTGATGGTACAGTGGATAGAGTGTCAGATCTGCAATCAGGAAGATTTATCTTTCTGAGTTTAAATATAGCCTCAGACACTTACTAGCTGTGTGACCCTGGGAAAGTCACATAATCCTATTAAATTCAGTTTTCTCAAGTATAAAAATTAGCTAGAGGAGGAAATTACAAACCATTTCAGTACCTCTGCTGAGAATGTCCCAGCTGGACACAACTGAAAACAACTCAACCAAAATAATAGAGCACTATTTTTGCATAGCACATTAGCAATATTATTATACTTTATTCTCACAACAATCCTGGATGGTAGCTTTCCATTTTACATAAGGAAGATGAGGAAGTCAGAAATAACTATCTTTGAATTTAGATCCTAACTCAGATCTAGCACCTTAACCACTATGTCAGCTAGCTGCTCCTTCTTAGGGACTGATTCTCAAACTATCTGAAAGAGAAAGAAATTCAAAAGATAGGAATCATGACTTTTTCAAGTAAGAGGTGACTAAGAAGCTAAAGATTGATGCATTTACTTTCTCATATCATTTTCAGAATGATCAATGTACACAGTAGTATTCTTGATGAAAAACTAAGGTGGGAACAGGTAGACATTTATAGATTTTCTAGAGCAAATCATATCTTTAAGATATCACAACTGCCTAAGAGGTGTAGAGAATATAAGATCCTAATGATTACTATTTATTGAATTTCAGATAGGATTGGGTTCAGTGAAACAAAATGAAACTTTCAACTCAGCAAAGATTTGTTGAGTTTCTGAAAAATATTGACTGTTCTAGGAATGAAAGAGAAAAAGATGATCAAATGTTATGCCTGAAGAAACTAACAACCTAATGAGGAAGCAATGTCACATACACAGATCAGGGTGCTGTTAGATTTTCAGAGTGTGTTAGTTATAGAAAAAAAAATAAATATCCAAATCATAGTGGGATAAATACAAGAGTAAGAAATCCCTTTCTCCTGGGTGAATCAAGGAATGTTTTATGGATGAGGCCATTCCTCAGCTGAATTTTGAAGGAAAAGAATTTCATAAGGCAGAGATGAGGAAAGGAGTATATTGAAAGTATGTTTAAACTAGAAGACTGAAATATATACATAGAAAGTCTGAAAATTTGTATGTTGATAATAAAATTCTGGAGGTGGTAATATGTCATGTGAAAAATGATTTTGTTGTCCTACTTTCAAAAAATCTGGTGGCATGAGGAAGCAAGAAAATGGTCTTTTGGTGAGGAAGAGAAGGATCTAAGAAAGTAATTTTGAAAATGTATAAATAGAAATTTAGAAATTTTCAAGAATAGACAAACTGCAACATTGTAATATCATCTGTTAAAAATCAATTCTCTTGTGAAAAGAATTTTAAAAAGTGATAAATTGGCCCCAAAATAGCATAATAGGTCATAGCTTCAAATTTATATTTCATTAATGAGAGAAATCAATGTTTGAGTGAATTTAGCTATAATGTTTAGAATCCATTATTTTGTCTTATCTTTGTATTTTGTGGCTTATTTCTAAGACAGAAAAGGTTGTTTCCACTTGCCTGAATGTTACTTGACTGTATGTCTCAGCCACTTAATAGTTTTTTATTCCCAAATAGATTTAATTTTAGTTTTTGGTGAATTGTGTGATGTGCTAGGTTCCTGGAATTTGGAATTTTGGATAAGCCATGGAGAATCATGGAAGATTTATTAGCTGGGAAGTGGTAGGATCAAAACTGTTATCAGAAAAGTTTAAAAAAAGGCAGCTGTGTGTATGAATTGTAGTATGGAAAGATTAGGAGTAGGGAAATCTTTGAGAAGTCACTGCATCATTACAGGTGACAGGTGATGAGGACAATTTATCTTGGCAATAGAAACAGTAAGGAGGGGTTCAATGTTAAATTAGTGGTAGATTTCTTGCCTTCTCAATGGATCGGGAAGAAGGAAGAGGAGGTAGAGAATTTCAAACAAATTTTTTAAATGTATATTGAAAATAAGTATTTTTTAAAAATAAAAACAATAGTGAATATAAACTCAAAAGGATTGAATGACTTATGGAATGAGTGAGAGGAATAATTCCCACAATTCATTTTCTAATATCTTATAAGTATTCTTAGCCTTTTACTAGATGATAGGTTCTTGCAGGGCAGTACTAGAGAGCTTCCCTTCTCTTTTTTATTCCCAGGATTAAATGAATATAAGTTTTAATATCTATTGGAATGCAATAGAAATTAATTACTTTATATGGTGATCTAATTACCTTAAATGTAGGAAAATGTCAGTGTCACTGAGAACAATAGGGAAACTAGTAGGAAAACTGAGTTTAAGATATATGATGAGTTTATTTTTATATACAATGAGTGAGAGCTGTTGGTGGGATATTCATATGGAGATATCTGGCAGGAAGTTGGTGATAAAAGTCTGGTGCTTGAAACAGGTCTAAGATGGAAACTTAGGATGGGGGCAGGGGTGGGATACTTCTCATTGAAATTACAGATGTAGCTGTTTCCTGGTTGATCCATATTCAAACATAGAAGTTTCTCTGAATTTCTATCAGGCAGCATTATCTTGGCAAAATTTTGAATATAAATTCTATCACCTATGTCTAATTTTTTTCTTCTTGCCACTTTACCTACTCATTCTGCAGAAGGTCTATTGCTACTGGCAATGAGAAATCAAATAGCCAAGAGAGAGAAATATGTGGTTCTGATTCTCTCTTGGACTTCAAAAAAAAAAAAAGGAAGCCCTGAGAATCATAGTAACTTACTTATTAGTCCATTAAACGCCCACCCTCCTCTTCCCCAAAAAGTAATTTAGTAAATCCAAGTATCACTACCTACTTTGCTTTCTATTGACACAATCCTCAGACTATGCTCTTTTGTGATTTACTTTCCCCTTCCAAATTCCTCTAAAAGGAAGGGGAAATATTGTGTTTGGTGCAGTCATTTGAAGTGCCCTGCTTGAGTTTGGTGTGAGTAGGCAGTTTTTACAGTTTAGCTTTTCTACAGCCAAGCCTGCCTGTCTGCACCAATGAGATATTGACAGCACCCCCTCCTCCCTCTTCTTGCCCACCTCCCCTCCCGCCTCACATGGATAGAGTGCTTACCTTCAGAGCTTGTTTCATGAATGAGGCCAGATGCATAACTCCACACTGATCATTTTCTGTCCCTCCCCTTTCTGCTTTATTTTAACTGCAGCCCCCCAGTTCCCAGCTGGCTCCCTTCCCCTCCCCCACTCGATAGAAGTTATTACATGAAGAGATCAGCTTACCAGTTGTCTTCAGAGCTGAGACTGAGAGCAGAGCTCCTGGTAGTAGAGAGAGAGAGAGAGAGGAGAGAGAGAGAGAGAGAGAGAGAGAGAGAGAGAGAGAGAGAGAGAGAGAGAGTGAGAGAGAGCATGGTGCCTGTGTAGCAGAACTCCAGGGCTGGGATCCTGAGACACAAGTGCATCTGCTAGCTGTTAGTACTTGGCAGACGGATTTCTCCTCTAGGGTAGCTCTAACTTTGGGTAATAATGTTTGTCAGCTACCTGGTATTAACATTGTTCTACGTTCAAACAGCAGTGTTAGCAAGACCTGAGGGAGAGGTAAGCCAAGCAAAATATCTTGTCAAAAGTTATATTCTTGTCAGTATTATGTTTCCTCTTCTATCTACCAAGAGGGATCAGGGAACAGTTCTTCTGTTGGATGATGGATAATGTTCTGTCTTTCATTTTTACAATTGTCTTGCTTTCTTCTAGAAACAGTCTTCCCCGTTCACCCTTTCTTAAAAAAAAATCCATTAGTTTCTAAAAATCAATCTGGCAACTAAAAAGAAACTTTTCCTAATATTTTCATCCTAAGCACCTATACTGTTCTATGTAAGAGATCTCTCTGGCATGCACATTTCTCCTTCTAGTGATAGTAAGAGAAATAGAGCCTACCTGATTCCATAATGAATTTGAATATTGTTTTTCATGTGTGTGTGTTATATAGAAAGAAATGTTTAGGTTGCCAAAGTAATTTTTTTCACCTTCTGTTTTTGCCTTTCTTTAAATTGTTCTCCTCTTCTCCCTTATTTCCCCCTTTTCTCCTGTCTTCATGGTTTCATTGTTCTTAGAAAATGTGTTTAGTCACCTTTCTTCCCTAAATCTGAAGAGTGACAGCAGTGTGACAGGATCAGACAACAGGATCTTGAGTATGTATGAGGTCCAGACGGGAGGTGCCAGCATGAGGGATGGATCCAGAAATTTAAAAAAAAAAATCATATCTCTTTATAGTGACCATCCTAATTTGTTTGCTAAGAAGGATTTTTGCCCATTGTTGTACCTGACTGATACAGATGATTTTAAAATAGTGGGAAAGAGAAATTAGCTGAAAATGCATAAAGGACTGGGTAGAGAGACACACTGAAGTATGTCTCCTGTCCCCTCACCTGTGGATAAATATGTACCACATTCTCCAGGACACCTTGGAATCTTTGACGTTCCACCCACAGACATCCGGTAGAATGATCCCTCAAGCAATTGGAAAGAAACAGTAGTTATCCAGAATTTCTTTTCCCTGGTGTAGTGATAATGAGAGAATCAAAAAGCCAAGTGAAAAGTCTACTTCTTGAAGGATGATAGATAATAAGGTTTCCTAGTCCTTTTTGTCAGGCTTGTTGGAGGACTGAGCAGCTTTGGGAAGCCCAGTGTAATTACTTTCCCTGCTAACAGAGAAGTGGAAGTGAAAATCCCTCCAAGTCAGCTGTGGTTTAGGGTGTGTCATTACTGAGGCTCTCAACCTCTATGTAGCTTCTAGGCACTGAAGAGGGAACCTCTCATATTAACCAGCGGTTGTTTTGGGTTATTAGTTCGTGAAGCCCTCTGCTCTCCACACAACAGTTTCTGTGTCTTTTGAAGAAATTAAAGTCCTGAATGGAGGTTTGGTGGGTTTGAATGGGTTAGTGATCTGAGTAGCTGAAAGCTGTTCATTGCCCTCTACTTGTAGCCAGAGGTTTAAACTTCCCTGTTGATTTTTTTACTGTGCAAAGCAAATGACAAATGGGCTCCCTTAACTCAGACTGAAGCACTTAAGCATGCTAGAGAGCTCATATGGAAAATATTTCTATCACGGCTGCATGCACATATGGTCTGGGGAGACCCCCATAAAGAGCAAATCACAGAGCAGCAACAATGCTTCAGTGTGCCAATTACCCTTATTAGTAGAGAGAATGGGGACATGCTCTGGACTTACCTGAAAACAACTGGCTGCATGTGGAAGTCCACTCTGGAATGTATGTTTTATGTGTCCTACCAACCATATGTCATATACATTTGACTGGTGCTGATCTGTTAAACTTTATAATCAGCCAGGCAGATGAAAAATGAAAGGGGGATTATAAGTGGATCTTCCAATTTTTGATGATATACAGACTATATTCTAAAGGAAGTGAGAGAGAATCTGTGTTTCACATCAAATTATATACCCTTAATTACAAGACCTGATAGAGAAAACAGGAAGCAAAAAAGGTAGCTCGTTCTTTGTTTTTTCTTTGCTAGAGATCATTCTATTACTTGTGTATGTGTCTATGTCTAGATGCTGTAAAATTCTAACTCCATAAGTACTGTTTTGCTGGGAAATTTATACAATTAGATTCTTTTCTCCTTTGGTGGAAATGAAACGATGAAGGAGAGTAAGAGTGAGGCCCCCTTTGAAAAAGAATGTAGTTTATGTGGTGCTTTGAAGAATGTGGCATTTATTTATAAGAGCCTCCCTCCCCCCTTTTATTGCTGTGTTAGTTACAAAATTCACCCATAAACATGTGGCGTAGTCCTGAAGTCACCAAGACTCCCCCCAACCCTTGCCCCATTGCCAGCTGGTTTTCTTGTAGGTTTTAATTATCTTCTCTTTGGATGTTAACAAAAACACATGAGTCAAATGAAGAGGAGGAACAAACCTCCTCAAACTGATGGTTCTATCTTTTGGTCTTAGAGTTTTCTTTCTTTCTTTATTTTCCCCCTGTGATAGCTGACTTCTTAAATCATGACAGGGTATTGGAAATAGAGTAGCATGCCAATGGTGACTGTGCCTGTGTCACCTTCTAAACATTCAATGTTCTTTTAAATGGGAGACATTGGTATGGAGTAGTTGGAGGTAAGGAAGGCAAAAGCACTGGTTGTAGAGAAAGGGAGTTTACATCATACACCTGAAACTCCACTTGGAGTCCCTTCTTTGACATAAATGGGCCCTGGTGATGGTAATGCCTGCCTTCCAGAAACATGTTTTTGATTTGTTAAGGCTTGGGTGGATCGACAAGGAAGAATTCATTCATTCTTTCATCCTTTCACCTTCTGTGTTACAGGGGAGTCATATGGCAAGGGTTTAAAGCTTTCAGAATGTTACCCTTAGCAGGAGGGAAACAACAGCAAAGACCTGTAAAGTCTGCTCTCTCTCACCAAGGATCCCAGTGGAAGTAAAACAATGCAGAGAATTTGAGGTTGTCTGTGCCAGGAGAGTGCCAGAAGCCACTTTGTCTTTGCAGGGGAGCAACAAGAGGATAGAGGTATTCTTTCCTCTGGCTGGTATGTAATCTGCCCTCCCTCTCAGATGGTTTTGTGAAGGGAATATGTTGAGGAATAAGAAACCTATAAGTTTTAAGGGAAATGCCTTGTCTTTCCAAAAGGAATAGTTCTGCACATGATGGTTTTTAAAAAAGACAGGGCTAGAAGGATAAAAATGACAGAGCTCTTGTTTTTCTGTGTTTCTAGACTTAGAAACATTTTTTCCTCTCCTACTGCTTCTGTGATATATTGCTGGTTAAGTAGTTCCCCATAATTCTTGCTCTTTTATTGGAATTTACTTCTTTTGTGAGTCTTGAAGAATTCAGTAGGCTGACAAGTGAATTTTGCCACGGAGCCCCCTGTTGACACAGACAACTTCCTCTAGGGTTCCAAAGGTCTGACAGTCCCTTAATAAGCTTGGATGATAGGGTAGGCAACTAAGGAGAGGCAAATCATATTTTACTCTTTTCTACCCTTGCTGTACCCCTAAATGCACCTTCTGCTCTGCACCATACTCATTCCTAGTTCTGAGACTGCAAATGTTCCCCTTTCCAAATTCTATATATGCTTAGAGACTTGGCTTAAGTTTTATTTCTTTCACCAAACATTTTTCTGTTACTCTGGTCCTTATTGAATCTCCTTTCTCTGAAAACCTATCTTTCTGGTGTCTACCAAGCTATCATCATCTGAAAGAAATATTGATATTGCCATTTGGTCTTTATTTTGTGACATCAGTACTTAAGGGACTGATCTTTATTTTTCTTCTAAGATATATGCAACCCTGTAAGTTTAGCTTGTTATCACTAGGTGGTAGAAGTGTGTAATGATTCAAGATAAAAGTCATGGATCTAGAATCGTAAAGGGACATCAGAGACCATTTAGCTCATACTCCTTACCTTAAACTTAAAATCAAGGTTCAGAGAAAGATTGAATGGCAGATAAAAGACAGAGACTCACCTGAGCTGTCCCAAATTCTCCTCCAAACAACATTAAAATAAATGCTTCAAAATGAATTCTGAAACAACAGAATCAAGCAAAACAGTTTTCCAGTCCAAGATAACTTAGGTTAACAAGAAAGGCAATTTTCACTGGGTTGAGAGCATGAGCCACACCAATTCAGGCTAGGCCCAGGTAAGTTAGCAGTAGGCCTTGGTGGGGGAGGGGTGGGTGTGACTGAATCAGTAGCAGGTTCTGAAGCTCTCAGTCCACAGGCCAGAAGGGGGTCAGACAACTGGTCAGCAGATTACAGAACATCCTTTGCTGGCACTGGAAACAAACCTCTGTTGCCTTCACTTTACGTAGTTTTGGATTACTCCCAGGGAAAGAAGAAGCACCAGTAAGTACAGGAACCCTAGACACAATTGCAGGGTAGAAATGAGTGCTTGTGGTCTCACAGAATAGATCATGGGCCAGGAGAGCCGTGACTACACCTCTCCTTAGATCATACTACCTTGGAAGAACTGAAAATTTATATACCCCCAGTACTCACAAAAACCTGAAGTTTGAGAAATGTCCCCATCGCCCTGGGAGCAGAGCTCAACTTTAATATAAATTTTAAAATCAATAAATACCTTGGAAAAAATGAGCAAACAAAAAACAGATGAACATGACTGTGGTGACAGAGAAGATCAAAGCAAAAACTGAGAAGGCAGCAATGTTAAAAAACAGCTGCATGCAAAGCCTCAAAGAAAAATGTGATTTGGTCTCAGTTCCCCCCACCACCACCAAAAGTCATCCCTGAAGGAGCTCAGAAAAAGGATTTTTAAAAAATCACATAAGGGGCGGCTAGGTGGTGTAGTTGGGGCGGCTAGGTGGCATAGTGGATAAAGCACCGGCCTTGGAGTCAGGAGTAGCTGGGTTCAAATCTGGTCTCACACACTTAATAATTACCTAGCTGTGTGGTCTTGGGCAAGCCACTTAACCCCATTTGCCTTGCAAAAATCTAAAAAAAAAAAAAAATCTCGTAAGAGAAGTAGAGGAAAATTTGAGTAAGGAAATGAGAGATACAAGAAAATCATGAAAAATAAGTCAGTAATTTGGAAAAGGAGGCACAAAAATACTATAGAAAATAATGTAAAAATAACTAAAAAAGCCGAATGGTAAAGAAGCACAGAACTTTACTGAAGAGAAAAACTAAAAAGGAGAATTGGGCAGGTGGAAAACTACAAAATTTAACTTAAGAAAATAGTTCCTTAAAAATTAGAATTGGGGGTGGCTAGGTGGTGCAGTAGATAGAGCACTGGCCCTGGAGTCAGGAATACCTGAGTTCAAATCTGGCCTCAGACACTTAATAATCACCTAGCTGTGTGTCCTTGGGCCACACTTAACCCCATTGCCTTGCAAAAAAAAAAATTGGAATTGGACAAGAGGAAGCTAATGACTTCACAAACATCAGAAAACAATAAAACCAAATGAAAAGAATTTTTAGACATAGAAAGAAATGTGAAATGACATGAGGAAAAAACAACTGACCTGATAGATTGAGGAGATATCATTCACAAGCTATTGGATAGCCTGAAAGCCATGATTAAAAGAAAGAGTCTAGATATCAAAATTTTAAATTACATCCCTCTTTTTTATTATTCTATATCATAATGCTTTTTTATTTCATAAATTAAAAACAAAATAAACAATTTAAAAAAAATTGTCAAGGAGGGGCGGCTAGGTGGTGCAGTGAATAAAGCACTGGTCCTGGAGTCAGGAGTACCTGAGTTCACATCTGGCCTCAGACATTTAATAATTTACCTAGCTGTATGACCTTGGGCAAGCCACTTAACCCTCTATTTGCCTTGCAAAAAAAAGCCTCAAAATATTGTCAAGGAAAACTGCCCTGATATCTTTGATCCATAGGGTAAAATAGAAATTAAAAGAATAAGATCATCCTCTGAAAGAAAAACCCAAAATGAAAACTCCCAGAAATATTATTGCCAAATTTCAGGGCTACCAGGTCAAAGAGAAAATATTACAAGCAACCAGAAAGGAACGATTCAAATATCATGGAACTACAACCAAGATATCACAAAATTTAGCAGCTGTTACATTAAAAGGTCAGAAGGCTTGAAACAGGATATTCTGGAGGGCAAATGAACTAGGTTCATAACCAATAATTACCTTCATAGCAAAACTGAGTACAATCCTTCAGGGGAAAAAATGGATTATTTGATGAAATAGGCAACTGAAGCATTCCTGGTGAAAAGATCAGAGTTGATTAGAAAACTTCCCTTTCAAATACAAGACTCAAGAAAAGCATAAAGTGGTAAACAGGAAAGAGAAATCATAAGGGAACAAATATGCTTAAACTGTTTAAATTCCTACATGAGAAGATGATACATGTTCTTATTGTTAGGAAAATTAGAAGGAGTATACCTAGACACAGGGTACATGTGTGAATTGGCTTTGATGGCACCATGTCCAGAAAAATAAAATCAAGAAGTGAGAAATAAGGATATACTTGGAGAAGGGAGAGGTAGAATGAAGTAAATTATCTTACCTAAAGAAGGTATGAAAGCTTTTACAGTGGAGAGAAGCATAATGAGACAGAAGTGGTAGGCAATGCTTGAGCCTTATTCTCATCAGATTAGTTAAAAAAGGAATAAAATACACACTCAGTTTTGTATAGAATACCTACAGAAAAGTAGAAAGGAGGGGATAAGAGAAGAACTGACTAGAAGGTAGGGCAAATTGGAAGTGGCAGTCAGAAGCAAAATACTTTTGAAGAGGAATAGATTGAAATGAGAGAAAAGGATAAATAGGGATGGGAAAGTAGAATGGAAGTGAATACATAGTAATCATAACTGTGAATGTGATGGGGTGAACTTGCTCATAAAATGGAAGTGGATATCAGGGTGAATCGTGACTTAGACATAAAGGGTGATACTACAAGCAAATTAGGGGAGTTTGGTATAATTTGCCTGCCATAGCTATGGATAAAAAAAAATTATGACTAAAAAGTATTGCATAGTATGATATGCATTAAATTAAGAAAAAAGATTTTACACAAACAAAACCAATGCAGTAAAGATTAGAAGAAAAGCAGAGAATTGGGGGATGGAATTTTAGATCGTTTCTCTGATAAAGGTCTCATTTTTCAAATAAAATAGAGAATTGAGTAATTATATATATATATATATATATATATACACACACACACACAAATACATATACAGACACACACATATGTGTGTGTGTATGATTATAAGGATACAAGTCATCCTTCCATGGATAGTCAAAGGCTATGTATAGGCAGTTTTCAGTTGAAGAAATCAAAGCTATCTATAGTTATATGAAAAAATGCTCTATGTCACTATAAATTAGAGAAATGGAAATTTAAACAACCCTGAGGTACCACTTCACAATGATCACATTGACTAATATGACAGAGTTGTAAACTGATTCAACTGTTCTAAAGAACAATTTGGAACTATGTCCAAAAGACAATCAAACTATGAATATATTTTAACTCAGCAATACTATATACATATAGTGTATGTGTGTGGTGGGTGAAGGAGATATTTTGCAAAAATATTTATAGAAGTTCTTTTTGCGGTGGCAAAGAATTGGAAATTTGGGGGATGCCCATCAGTTGGATAATGAACGATTAAGTTGTGGCTATGATTGTGTTGTAATCAGGATACTTTCAGAAAAACTTAGAAAAAAGTACATAAACTGATGCATTGGTGTGAACAGAAACAAGAGGACATTGTACATTGTAACAGCAAAATTGCATTATGATCAACAGTGAATATATTTGCTATTCTCAGCAATATAATTATCTAACGCAATTTCAAATGACTTGTGATGAAAAATGCTCTCCATCTCTAAGGAAAGAAATGAAAAAATATGAAAGAAGATCAAATCATACTCAAAAGAAAACTATTTTTCTTGATTTATGTTTTCTTTCACAACATGACAAATATGGAGATCTGTTTTGTGTGACTGTACATCTATAACCTATATCAAATTGTTTACCTTCTCAATAAGAAGGGAAGAAGAGAATTTGGAACTCAAAAAAGTTTTTAAAAAATTAAAAATTGTTTTCAATGTTATTGGAATAAAATATTTATTAATTTCTCCTCCCTTCAAAAAAGAAACTGAGGCTCAGAGGGTAAAGGCAGTTGCCAGAAGTCACAAAGGGAATGACAGAGACGGTATTCATTCTACTAAACAATGTTCTTTGTTGGTTTGAATAGGGAGCAAGCTTTCCCTTAGTTCTGTACCTCAGCATCTTTCAGTGAGGAAAAAATAGCATTGTATCTGTGTTCATAACCTTACTGCCACTTACTAAAATATGTGACCTTGGACAAAACTCGTTATTTGCCATGGGCAAAATGAAGGTGTTGGTCTAAGTCCCTTCAAGGTTTAAATCTGTGATTCTTGCAACTACAAATTTTGAAACCAACACCAAATTCAAAAGTATAGCTTCCTGCTAATGCCACCAACTTGTTTTTATAATATTATTCTCTTTTGCTTCCCTTCTTTCTCTACCATCTTTGATCATTGTCTCCTTATACCAATAACCACAGGACAAGTCATTAAACAAGTCATTAAGCCTCATTCCCTAATTTATTTCAACCCATGATATTTTTACCAAATTAATTTTCCTACAAAAGGATCTACAATATACAATGATTCATACTTCTTAAATGCCCACCCCCACCCCCAACATCCTACAAGTAACCAGGCAAAGTAGACCATATCAAAGAGGTCTTTATTTTTGTTTCTTTGTTTCTTCCCAGTTAAAAATAGTCTCTTCCCCAAATCTTGTCTGTCTATGTGATTGACTCTGTCTCCCTTTTTCTATTTGTCTTTCCTTTTTCCACTTTCCCCCTTTCTTAATTTAAATCTTGAAAGCTTCCCATTCCAACTTGTGAATTTCAGTCCATGGAATGCTATCTTTGTTTTTTTCTGAAAATTTGAAATATAGTCTTCCAAAATTTTGGTGCCAAGAGATGTTTCCCAAGGTTTAATTTGTATTTTCTTTCTGTCTAGGTGGTCTGTGGTACATTTAGATGACAATGTTGCTCTTATTTCTTCCTTTACTAATCTCCCCGGATTTAATCCTTTTACTTCCATGATTTCTTCATATAGGTATATCTTTGGTACTTCATTCACCTCCTTATCATTTTATTTAACACCTATAAGGTCAAATTTGCCTTCTTGCCAAGTTTGTGCTGCTAAATGATTAAAAACTCACTGAGGTGGTAGTTGGGAGGATTGGCATCAATTTCTGAGGTGTTAGTGCTCCCACTAAAATTTTAATAATTGACTCTGAGCCAGTAAATAGATCCAACAAACACTGGTCAAATACTCCTGGAATATATGAACTCTAGTTTACCTTGTTTAATTCCTATATAACCTAACTCCCTTCTTGAATATTGTCTCCTGGGAATCTGGGAACATTTGATACTATGCTTCTTTCTTCAAATATAGCTATACTTTATGGTGCCTACATAATTTTTTATATATTCCTTTCTTTTTCCATTTAAAGGCCACTTGACCAGATTTCTAAAATTCTAGGCACACACACACACACACACACACACACACACACACACACACACACACACACACACACACACACACACACACACACACACACACATATATATATATATATATATATATATATATATATATATATATATATCCCTTTTAGGTTCATTGCACTTCAACTAGGAACCTTATATTATAATTTAAACTAGGGTATAGAAACCTTAATCCCTTACTCAGACATTAGTTCTTTTTTATCATTTTTAAATTTATTTATTTTTCAATTTTTCAATTTTTCCCCTAAACTCACTTCCCTCCCCTCTTCTCCCACAGAAGGCAGTCTGTTAGTCTTTACATTGTTTCCATGTGATACATTGATCTAAGTTGAATGTGTTGAAAAAGAAATCATATCCTTAAGGAAAAACATTAAATATCAATAAGTAGCAAAATTACATAAAAAGATAATATGTTTTAAAAAAATTAAAAGTAATAGTCTTTGGTCTTTGTTCAAACTCCATAATTCTTTCTCTGGATACAGATGGTATTCTCCATCACAGATACACTAAAATTGTCCCTGATTGCTGCACTGATGCAATGAGAAAGTCCATTAAGATTGATCATCAACTCCATGTTGTTGCTGTTACTGTGTACAGTCTTTTTCTGGTTCTGTTCATCTCGCTTAGCATCAGTTCATGCAAATCCTTCCAGTCTTCTTTCAATTCCCATCCCTCTTGATTTCTAATAGAACAATAGTGTAATATACATATATGCTTCATAATGTACATATATCAAAATTTGTTCAGCCATTCCCCAATTGATGGACATTCACTCAATTTCCAATTCTTTGCTACCACAAACAGGGCTGCTTTGAATATTTTTGTACAAGTGATGTTTTTACCCTTCTTTCATGATCTCTTCAGAGTATAGACCCAGTAGTGGTATTGCTGGATCAAAGGGTATACACATTTTTCTTGCCCTTTGATTGTAATTGCAAATCACTCTCCAGAAAGGTTGGATGAATTCACAGCTCCACCAACAATGTATTATCATCCCAAATTTCCCACATCTCTTCCAATATTGATGATTGTCCTTTCTGGTCATTTTGGTCAGTCTGAGAGGTGTGAGGTGAGACCTCAGAGATACTTTAATTTGCATTTATCTAAAGCTATAGAGATTTAGAACAATTTTTCATTTGACCATGTATCACTTAGATTTCCTCATCTGTAAATTGCCTCCGCATATTCTTTGACCATTTGTCAATTGGGGAATGGCTTGGTTTTTTTTTAAATAAATTTGACTCAATTCTTTATGTATTTTAGAAATGAGTCCTTTGCCAGAAATACTAGTTGTAAAAATTGTTTCCCAGTTTACTACATTTCTTTTGATCTTGGTTACAATGATTGTGACTGTGCAAAAGTTTTTTAATTTAATGCAGTCAAAATTATCTAGTTTGTTTTTAAAGATGTTCCCTATTGCTTCCTTGGTCATATACTGCTTCCTTTTCTATAGGTCCGACATTCCTTGATCTCCTAACTTGCTTATAATATTGTCTTTTATGTCCAAATCCTGTATCCATTTTGATCTTATTTTCATGGAGCTGTGAGGTGTTGGTATAACACGAGTTTCTGTCATACTAACTTCCAATTTTCCAGTTTTTATCAAAGAGAGAGTTTTAATCCTAAAAGCTGGACTCTTTGGGTTTATCAAACAGCAGATTACTATATTCATTTCCTACTATTTCTTTTGCACCTTATCTATTCCACTGATCCCCCACTCTATTTCTTAGCCAAAACCAGACAGTTTTGATGACAGATGCTTTATAATATAATTTTAGATCTGGTAAGGCTAAGCCACCTTCTTTTGCACTTTTTTTCATTGAATACCTGGAAATTCTTGACTTTTTATTTCTCATATGAATTTACTTACACCTTTTTTTTCTAACTCATTAAAGTAATTTTTTGGAATTTTGATTGGTAGGGCACTAAACAGGTAATTTAGTTTTGATAGAATTGTCATTTTTATTATGTTTATTATATTTTATTATGGTAGCTCAGCCTATTTGCCCAGTTATTTAAAATCTGATTTTATTTGTGAGAAGTGTTTTGTCTTCATAAAGTTTCTTAGTCTTCCTTGCCAGGTAGACTTCCACATACTTTATATTTTCTGAAGTTACTTTGAAGGGGATTTCTGTAGCTCTTTCTGGTGTATTTTCTAGTCATATATAGAAATGTTGAGGATTTATGAGGGTTTATTTTATATCCTGCAGCCTTACTAAAGTTGCTAATTGTTTCCAGTAGTTTTTTTGGATGATTTCTTGGAATTCTCTAGGTATACCATCATGTCAACTGCAAAGAGAGAGAGAGATTTGAGTCTTCCTTTCCAAATCTAATTCCATTTATTCCTACACTCTCTCTAGTGTTTTTAGTAGTAATGGGTGCTGTATTTTGTCAAAAGCTTTTTCAGAATCTATTGATATAATCATATGATTTCTGATAGGTTTGTTACTGATATAATTGATTATACTGACAGTTTTCCTAGTATTGAACCAACCGTCCATTCCTGGGCTAAATACTACTTGGTCATAATGTATTATCCTGGTGATAATTTATTGTAGTTGTTTTGTGAAGATTTCATTTAAGATTTTTGAATCTATTTTCATCAGGGGGATAGGTCTATAATTTTCTGTCTCTGTTTTAACTCTTCCTGGTTTAGGTATCAGCACTATATTGGTGTCATAGAAAGAGTTAGACAGGGTTCTATCTTCACCTATTTTTCCAAAGAGTTATATAGACTTGGAACTACTTGTTCCCTAAATGTTTGATAGAATTCAATTGTGAATCCATCTGTCCCTGGAGATTTTTTCTTAGGGAGTTCAATAATGGCTTGTTGATTTTCTTTTTCTGAGATAGGGTTATTTAGGTATTTAATCTCCTCTTCATTTAACCTGGGCAACTTATGTTTTTGTAAATATTCATCTATTTCACTTAGATTATCAAATTTATTGGCATAGAGTTGGGCAAAATAATTCTGAATTTTTTCTTTAATTTCCTCCTTATTGGTGGTGAGTTTACCTTTTTTAATTTATGATACTAGCAATTTGGTTTTCTTCTTTTTTTTTATCAAATTGACCTGAGGTTTATCAATTTTATTGTTTTTTTCATAAAACCAACTCTTGGTTTTATTTATTAGTTCAAGTGTTTTCTTGCTTTTGATTTTATTATTTCTCCTTTAATTTTTAGGATTTCTAATTTGGTATTTAATTGGGAGTTTTTAATTTGTTCTTTCTCTAATTTTTTTAGCTGCATATTTAATTCATTGATTTCCTCTTTCTCTAATTTATTCATGTAAGCATTTAAAGATATAATATATCCCCTGCCAGCTGCCTTGAGTGCATCCCATAGGTTTAGGTATGTTGCTTCATTATTGTCATCATCTAGGATGAAATAATTAATTCTTTTCATAATTTGTTGTTTAATCTACTCATTCTTTAAAATTAAGTTATTTAGTTTCCAATTAGTTTTGGGTCTATATCTCCCTGGCCCAATATTGCATGTGATTTTTATTGCATTATAATCTGAGAAAGATGTATTCAATATTTCTGCCTTTCTGCAAAAGATTATTAGGGTTTTATTCCCTAGTACATGGTCAAATTTTGTCAGTTCCATGTACTGCAGAAAAGGAAGTATATTGTTTCTATCCCCATTCAATTTCTTCCACAGCTCTATCATGCCTCAGTTTTCTAACAATCTATTTACCTCTTTAATTTCCTTCTTGTTTATTTTATGGTTAAATTTATCTAAATCTGAGAGTGGGAGGTTGAGGTCTCCCACTAGTACAGTTTTGCTGTCTATGTCTTCCTGTAATTCCTTCAACTTCTCTTCTAAGAATGTGAATGCTATATCATTGGATGCATACATATTTAGTATTGAAATTACTTTATTGTCCATGGTACATTTTAGGAGGATATAGTTTCCTTCCTTATCTCTTTTAACACTATCTATTTTTGCCACTGCTTTGTCTGAGATAAGGATTGCTAACCCTGTTTTTTTTTTCCCTTCAGCAGAAGCAAAGTCTATTTTGCTCTAACCTTTTACCTTTACTCTCTATGTATCTCCCTGCGTCAAATGAGTTTCTTGTAAGCAGAATATAGGATTCTGCTTTTTAATCTACTCTGCTATTTGCTTATGTCTAAGGGAGAGTTCATCCTATTCATATTCAAAATTATAATTACTAACTCTTTATTGTCCTCCATGTTATCTCCCTCTGTTTGTATTTTCCCCTTATCCATATTCCCCACTATTTTCTTTCGGAATACCACCACCTTCAATGTGTTTACCCTCCTATATCCACCCCCCTCCCCATTTTTCCCCTTTTCCTTTGTCCTTTCTTCCTTCCCTTCCTTCTGTCAGTTCCCCTTTTCGTTCCCCCTCCCCTTTTCTCCATTTAATACTTGAAAGGTAAGATAAGTTTCTTAACTTAACTGAGTGTATGTATGTTAACTTTAAGCCAAACCTGATGAGAGTAAGATTCAGGCTGTACTTACTTCCTCCCTTCTTCCCCTCTATTGCAATAGGTCCTTTGTACCTCTTAATGTAATGAGATTTACCCCCATTCAGTCTTCTCCATCTTCCCATCTCTTTACTGTCCCCATTTTTAAGGAGGTATTGTTTTTAAATCAAACTATCTGATTCCCAGAAAAGTCAGGAATGTCCATGACTTCTAGCTAAGTATATTCTCTCTAATAGAATTACAATTATGGAGAGTTATATTAGAGTCTTTCTCTGAGGTAGGAATATAGCCATTTTCATCTTATTGGATAGCATTTTCATGAATAAGTCATGAGTGTCCATTACTTCTGGTTAAATATATTCTCTCTAATAGAGTTACAGTTCTCAAGATTTATTAAAGTCTTTCTCCCAGGTAGGTATATAGGCAGTTTCATCTAATTAAATAGCAGTTTTTTTCTTTTTTACCCTTTTTTTTAACCTTTTTCATGTGTCTCTTGTTTGAAGTCCAAATTTTCTATTAAGCTCTGGTCTTTTCATCAGGAAAAATTGAAAGTCCCCTATTTCATTTAATATCCATTTTTTTGCCCTAGAAGTGTAGGCCTGGTTTTATCTGACAATGAATTCTTGACTGCATTACAAGCTCCCTTGCTTTTTTGGAATATCACATTCCAGGCCCTTCAATCCCTTAATGTTCATGCAGCCAGGTCCTGTGTAATCCTTACTATTGTTCCTTGGTAACTGAATTGTTTCTTTCTGGCTGCTTGCAGGATTTTCTCTTTTATATAATAGTTCTGGAATTTGTTCACAATATTCCTTGGCATCTTCATTTTGGGATCCCTTTCTGGAGGGGATAGATATATTCTTTCAATAACTATTTCACCCTCTGGTTCCATGAATCAGGGCAGTTTTCCATCACAAAATCCTGTAATATTAAGTCCAGGCTTTTTTTTCTTCAGTGTTTTCAAGGAGATCAATAATTCTTAGGTTATCTCTCCTTGATCTATTCTTGAGGTCAGTGGTTTTGCTGATGAGGTATTTTACATTTTCTTCTATATTTTTGATTTTTTGGGTTTTTTTCAACATACTCTTGTTGTCTCATGAAGTCATTAGTTTCTACAGACTCCATTCTTTATTCTAGAGAAGAATTTTCTTCATTTACCTTTTGCAACTCTTTTTCCAATTGGTCAATTTTATTTTTTGAATGAGTTTTCCATTTGACCAATTGTGGTTTTGAGAAAATTATTTTCTTTTTGCATTTGTTCAATTATATTTTCCAAGAATTTGTTTTCTTGCTGCAAGGTGTTAATATTCTCTTGGGCTTCTTTTTCCCAAATTTTCCAATTGATTTTTAAACTTCTCTGATTTCTTCAAGGAAGTCTTTCTGTGCTGAAGGCCAAATCATATTCTCCTCAGAGGTTCCAGGTCTCTCTGAATTAGGGTCTTTTCCTTTTAGGAATTTTTCTTTGGACCCTCCTCTGCTGGCCTTTCTTCATTTTCCTAAGATCTTGTGCTGGTGGAGGGGCCGTTTCACAGAGGTTTTGGTGTTGGAATCCCTAGAGGCTTTACTAACTGGATTTAGTAACTCCAAGTGGGTTGGTCAGTAGAGGGTGCTGGTTGTTTTCTCTCTGTGATCTTGATTTGAGGACCTCTCCCTTGGCCTGGGGGGTGTGGGTGAAGCTTCAGAGTACTTTTATCTTTGAACAATGGTGGGCTATGCCCTGAGGCCAGGTAATTACTCTCCCTATTCACAACTAAGGAAGTTCTGCTGCTCACACCTGAGCCTGGGGGAGGGGGAGGGAGGTGGGCTGTAATTGTGTTTGTTCTGGGAAGAGGCTTCAGCTGAAATGAAGGAAAGTATGACCTCTGAGTTCCTCCAGACCAGAGGAGCCCAGGGAACTATGTCTGCGGCTCTCCCAAACTGGAACTCACCCTCTAGTCCTGCTGGTAAGCCCTAGACCATTAGTCCCATATCCAATGCCTCTGCACCCCAGTTGACTCTCTGACAGCAGTAAACTCCTTCGTGGCTGCTCCCAGAATAGTTCTGCTCTCATGCTCTCACCCCATCCTGTCCTCCCAGCAGAGTTTCTGCTTTCTGTGCCCACTTCACCCACAATCCTGGAAGACAAACCTGGAGGTAAATACTCTTCTCCTAGGTTCTCTTTCTGGGTTTTGTTGATTGGATTTCTGCTAAGATGTTTGTTTCATATTATATATGAGGTAAGATCAGGAGACCTTAGCACAATGCCTGTCTTCTCTCCACTATCTTGGCTGTAAGTCTCTAGAACCTTTCTTAATAAATAAAAAAATAAGGATAAGGATACTTAACTCTGCTCACTAATTGTTTGATATAGTTCTAGAAATGCAAGCAATAGCAACAAAATCTGAGAAAAAAATTAAAGGCATAAAATATGTCAAGATGTTATAAAATTAACCATATTAAAGACATATGATGATATGCTTGAAAATTCCTACTATTTCACTAGAGATATTAATTGAAACAGTACTTCAATAAAGTTATGTTACCCAAAAAACTGTCAAAATCAATAGTATTTATTTTTTTAGTTTTTTTTTTTTGTAAGGCAGTGGGGTTAAGTGACTTGCCCAAGGCCCCACAGCTAGGTAATTAAGTGTCTGAGGGTGAATTTGAACTCAGGTACTCCTGACTCAAGGGACAGTGCTCTATCTACTGTGCCACCTAGCCGCCCCAATAGTATTTATATTGACAATAATAATATAAGAAGCAATAATAGAAAATGAATTCCTATTCCAAATAAGTACAAGATGAATAAAATAATCTAAAAATTAGTCTACCAAAGCACATAAAATGCAAATGTAAACTAAACTACACATTAATGAAATCAAGAAGAATTTTGAATTACTATAGAAATACTCAGTGCTCATGACAAGGATGTGCCAGTATTAAAATGACAAAACTACCAAAGCTAATTTACAGTGTAAATGTCATACAAATTGGTTTATTAAAAAGATACTTTATTAAGCTACATAAAATAATAACACAATTCATTTGGAAAGAAATCTAAAATATCAAGGGAAATTTTTCAAAAGAGGATTTGAGATGAAGGGTAAATAGTACTTCTAGATTTCAAATTATATTACAAAGTAGCAGACACCAAAACCATCTGATATTGGTTTAAAAATAAAGAAGTAGATCAACAGAATACACAAGGGAGAATCAGAAGCAATGCAACTCAACCCAGTGTTCAGTAAACCATCAAAGGTAAATTACTTAGGAAAAACTCCACATATGATAAAAAGAAGACTTGGGAAAACTGGAAAGCAATTTAGCAGAAATTAAACTTAAACCAATACCTCATTTACTTCAAAATAGATTCTAAATGAATCATTACTTTAGTATTAAAGATTTATACTTTAATCACATTAGAAGAGAAATAGATCATATACCTCTCACAGTTATGATTTGGAGTTGTAGTTTTAGCCAAAAGAAAAAGAAAAATGTTACAGAAAATAAAATAGATAATTTTGATTACCTGAAAAAGAATTCTGCACAAATACAATTAATACACATAAGATAAGAAGGGAAGTTGTTGAATGGGAAAAGAACACATAGTATCTAATTTCTCTAAAAAAGGGTATGTTGTCTAGAATTTATAAACAATGAACAGATATTGATAGAATTGAATAAAATCAAAAGCCACTCCCCTATATATAAGTGGTTAAATTATTCTCAAAAGAAATGAAATCTATTCAAACCAAATGAAAGAATGCTCCAAATAACTAATTATAAGAGGAAAGCAAATTTTAAAAAAATGCCCTGAGTTTCACCTAGGAAAGAAATATGACAAAAATGAAAATAGTTAATGTTGGAGGAGTTGTGAGAAGATAGGCAAACTAGAAAATTGTTGATGGAGCTGTGAATCAGTACAGTTATTTTGGAAAACAATTTGGAGTTATGCAAATAAAATGACTAAAATTTCTGTACCCTTCTACCCAGACATTCCATTATTAAGTTTATCCCCCAAAGCGATTGTTAAGAAGAGGGCCCAACGAGGCCCCAAACTTTATAGCAGCATTTTTTAAACAAAAATTTTGAAACAAAAGTAGATGTCTATTGTTTGAGAAATGGTTAAATAAATTGTGTTGTATGAATGTAATGAAACCAATCTATTCTGAACGAAGTGAAACGTGATAAATATAAAGAATTATGGAACGATCTGCATGAACTATCAGAATGAAATAAACAGAGCCAGGGAAGCAATATGCTTAGTGACTATAAAAATGTAAACAGAAAAACAGCAAAAGTGAATGTTTTGAAGTTACAAAGAATAATCATAAATCAAAATATGAAATAGAAAAAATATCCCTATCCCCCAGCTTGGTAGAGGTGGGAGATCATAACATTTTTCTATTGCACATATTTTCAGACTTTTTTCAAGACTTGTTGAGTGATGAATTTTGCTGTTTTCCCTCCTTTCCCCTCTTTGTTGCCTTTAAAAATACTATTTGTTATACAAGATGGCTCTCTGGGAGAGAGAAGATGGTTTCTGGGGAAAACTATGATGACATAGAGAAAACGATTAAACAAAATTTTTTTTTTGTTTTTCATAATCTTATACCCTCCTACTATTCCAGTCTTCTTATACTTTATGTCCCTCTCCATATACTTTTCTACTTACCTATGCTAGTTAAGAGTCCTTCAAACAAAACACTCCCTTCTCCCGACTTTGTATCTTTGTGCTGATTATCCCGTATGCCTGAAATTCTTTCCTCCCTCACTTCTACCCCTTACTTTCCCTATCTTTCTTCAATACTCAATTCAAATTCTGCTTTGTGTAGGTCTCTTTCTATCCCCTCCTCCAAAGCAGTAAATCCATTTTCAGATTACCTTCATGTTCTCTGTATATATTATATATTTACCTAGTTCTGTTGTCTTCCTTATTAGACTATACACTTCTTGAGAGTAGGTACCAGTTCTTACCTTTCTTTATATGTTAACTCTTAGTATAGAGCCTTCCACACAGTAAAATTTTAATAAATGTTTATGTGATTGACTATAGAATCCCCTTCCTCTTTGCTTCTATGTCTCTTTCTATGTCTGCCTCTAAACTTTTGCCTTATTTTACCTTAAAGGGCAATTTCAAAACCTTAACATGAGTGTATTAATGAACCATGAATCCTCCTTTAGTAAAGGATAAGGAAAACTTCTAAAAGGTAATTTGGTGTTTTGTGTTTTTCAGCTGTATCCAATTCTTCATGACCCAGTTTGGGTTTTTTCCTTCAAAAAGATATTGTCATTTCCTTCCCAGCTCATTTTTATAGCTGAGAAACTGAGGCAAACCAAGGTTAAGTGATTTACTCAGGGTTATACAGCTATTAAGTGTCTGAGGCCAGGTATGCTCAGTTCCTCCTGACTTCTGTCCACTGAACCACCTACCTGAATTCTTTATCAAAGGGCTAAGCTTGTCAAGAAAACTATACTTTTTGGCAGGAGTGAAATTCAAAAGGTTCTAAGGCAATTTCTGGAAATACTCTCTGAAGTAAAAAAAAAGGTTTTTGGGGCTTGTTTATTTTTTTGTAGAGCAACTCTATCATAAAAATTTCAGATTGCTACTTCTTTTTCATAGAGTTTTGTTAAGATGTCTGGAATGAAGTTATGATTCAAAGGTTGAAGCAAAGGTTATTAGTTACTTCTTTAACCTTGCTTTACTGATATTATCAAATGTTAACTATAGGGGCAGCTAGGTGGTGCAATGGATAAAGTACAGACCTTGGATTCAGGAGTATGAGAGTTAGAATCCAACCTGAGACACTTGTCACTTGTTAGCTATATGACCTTGGACAAGTCACTCAACCTTGATTGCCTTGCATTCACAGCCATCTCCAGTTGTCCTGTTTTATATCTGGCCACTGGAACCAGATGGCTCTGGAGGTGAAAGTGAGAATGGTGACTTAGTACAGTATGCCCACACTCAAATCCAATTCATGAATTTGTCATGGCATTATCTCCCTGATGTTGTAGTCTTCTTAGAAAATGAAGGACAAACATTATAAAATGTTAGCTAGTCCAAACATATGATGAAACAAGTGCTTGATTTTGTTGGCAGAATCTAAATCTCATATTAACTTTTATTTACCACTTTTCCAAATAGTCATTCTCTAAACAATCTATTGAATAGCTTTCCAAAAAAAAGGCAAATTATATGAAATTATCCATGAATTTCCAAAAAGGAAATATCATTTGATCATGTGACTGTTGATTATGGTCTGTTTTTTTCCCTCCTTTGCATTATTTGTTGGTATGCATGGTACATGATACATTTCAGATTTGTTTTATGCTTACCTTTTAAATGTTTTTCCTCCTTTTAAAAATTCTGTTTTAGTGCTTCATTGTAATGTGATTGTATTTATTTATTCTGAGATTCAAAGAATGTTTAGAAATTTCAAGTTTAGAAAGAATTAATGAATAAATAGAATAATGAGTATAAAATTGAGGCTATGCAAACATTATTTTAGCTGAAGATTTATTTTTTTTGTTTGTTTCTACCTGAGACAAAGGCAGAACAATTCTCTTTGTTAGCCAAACAGCTCTTAATTCTAATTAGGAATGTCTTTCTCAGAATTGTGGATTTTAAACAAAGACCAAAAACTATTACCTTTAATTTTTTAAAAAATATTATGTAATTTTGGTATTTCTTATATTTTATTTTTTCCTTATGGATATGATTTCTCTCTCAAAACATTCAATTTTGATCAATGTGTAGCATAGAAACAATGTAAAGACTATCACACTGCCTTCTGTGGGGGGTAAGGGGGAAGAAAGCAAGATGGGGGGAATTGTAAAATTCAAAAAACAATTTAAAAAAAGAATGTCTTTCCTCCTACTTTCCCTATGTTTTTTTTTTGAGGAATATTGTACTCTTCAACTTTATCTAGTCCAATAAGAATTTGTTATGTGCCTATACCATACAAAGCACTTTCCCAGAAACAGGTGATATCTAGACAAAATGAAAAAATATCTCATCCTTAACTTGACCTCAAAGAGCAAGGGTGAGACATGGGTTAGGGGAAGGGGAAAGGTGAATTTATATGCTCACAAATAAGTATATAAGAGATCATTTGAGGAGAAAGAAAATACTAATCAGTATTAGTATGAGGGAAGATTTTTACAGGAAATAGCACATGGATTTAGTTTGGAAAGAAGTTAGGGATTCTAAGAACCAGAGGTAAAGATGTAGTACATTCCAGGCATATAAAACAGATTATTCAAAGGTGTTGAAGTGGGAAATGGAATATTTAGTTTGCGGACAGAGATTTTGATGGGAATAAAGAGTATATGAAGAAATAAACCTGTGAAAGTAGGTTAAGTCTGATTTCTACGGCCCTTAAATGATAAGTTGAGGAATTGGTTATTTATTCTAGAGGTATAGAAATATGAGGCCTCTTAAAGTTTCATTGAGCAAGGGAGTGACATAGTGAGACATGTTTTAGAAAGATCTTTTGGAAGAGTGGATTAGAGAAGGGGGGACACTAAAAATAAGGAACCCAGTTGGAGGCTAGTAATATAATCCTGATGAGATATGGGTGGTGATTGTGTAAGTGAAAAGAAAGAGAAATATTGGAGATAAAATTTCTAAGACTTGTCACTTCATTGGATATATGGAGATAAGATGAGGAAAAGGAAAGAGTGATGATGACCTTAATGTTATGAATAATGTTGAGCCAAGAAGAATGGGAGTGTATCAGTACCTCAATAGAATCTCTCTGAGGTCATTTCCTCATCTGTAAAATGAGAATAAGTAGTACATGCTTCACAGAGTTGTTAGGGAATGAAATGATGGAGACATTAACTTCTACTTGCCCAATTCTGATTTTTAAGAAATTATTTTTTGTCCCAATTCTGATTTTTTAAGGAGTTTTTTCCCTCATTGAATTTTTTGTTCTTTATTTTAACCATTAGACCAATTCTGATTATTTTATTGCTGTTTTTACTATTTTGTTATTTTTCCCAATTACAAATAGAAAAAAATATATTTGGCATTCATTTTTTAAAAATTTGAGTTCCAAATTCTTTCCCTTTTTCACTCCCTCCCCCCCCCCAATCCTAAGACAGTAAGCAATTTGACTTAGCTTATATATGTGCAAATATGGAAAACATGTTGTAAATTCATGTTGTAAAATAAAACAGCACCAAAAAAAGCATAAAAAAAGTAGTATGCTTCAATTTGTATTCAGTTTCTATCAGTTCTTTCTCTAGAGGTGAAAAGCTTTTTTCATCATGAGTCCTTTGGAATTGTCTTGGATCTTTGATGAGAAAAGCTAAGTCTTTCACAATAAATTATCATACAGTATTGGGTACTGTGTACAATGGTCTTCTGGTTCTGTTCCCTTAGCTTCATAACAGTTCATGTAAGTCTTTCTAGATTTTTCTGAAATCTACCTGTTCATAATTTTTTATAACATAATAGCATTACATCAAAACTTGTTCAGACATTTCCCAAATGATGGGCATCCTCTTGATTTCCAATTCTTTGCCACCACAAAAAGAACTATTAGAAATATTGTTGTGCAAATAAGTCTTCACCCTGCCCTCCCCCAATCCTCCCTTTTATGTCTTTTGGGCACAAATATAATATTGCTGGGTCAAAGGATATGCACAGTTTGATTGTCCTTTGACCATAGTTCCAACTATTTTCCAGAAGGAATGGATCGATTCACAACTCCACAAACAGTACATTAGTGCCCCAGTTTTCCCACAATTCCTCTAACAGTTATCATTTTCTTTTTCTCTCACATCAAGCAATCGGATAAATGTGAAGTGGTGCCTGTTCACATCTTTTGAGTATTGTATCCATTGAAGAATGATGTGTATTCTTATAAATTGACTCAGATCTTTATATCCTTGAGAAATAAGGTGCTTATCCGAGACACTTGTTATAAAAAATTGTTTCTCATTGTTTTGCTTTCCTTCAAATCTTGGTTGCACTGGTCTTGTTTTGTTTGTGCAAAAACTTTTCTATTTTCACATTAGTAAACTAATCCATGTTCCCTTTATGGAATCACTCTTTATGGTGGAATTATGTACCTTTTTTGACTTTATCTTGATATAGATTATAAAGTATCAGTCTATACCTAGATATTGTTATATTCTTTTCCAATTTTCCTAACAATTTTTATCAAATAGTGACTTCTTGTCTCAAAAGCTTGGGTCTTTGTGTATTTTGTTTATTTCAAACACTAGCTTATTATACTGTATCTTGTATTCTATTGTAATCTATTCCACTGATTCATTATTCCATTTCTTAGGCAGTATCATATTGTTTTGATGATTAACACTTTATAATACAGTTTGAGATCTGGTACAATTCAGGTTTTTTTTAACATATTTTCTTCAGTATCTTTTGTTTCTCTTTTACTGAACTGTTAATTCTCTTTTCATAATTTTCTTTCATTCCTCTTTCTTTTTCCATTTTTTTCCTTTACTACTCTGATCCCTTTAACTCTTTCAGGGGATTTTGTTGGAATTTTATCCAATTAACAATTTTCTTTGGGGCTTTTTTGGAAACTGTTTTCACATTATTTCCTTCTTAAACATTATTTCCCTGCCACCATAGTAGCCTTTTATGTTCAAGGTTTTTTTTTTTTTTTGGAGGGGGGTATTATTTGTTAATTTTTCTAACCTATTTCTTGCCTTTGTACTTTATGTTAAAGCTGGGCTCTCAGCATCTCATCTGGGTGGGTGGATGGACTATCCCAAACTTTAGACTTTTCCATATTATTGTTTTCAGAACTAGTTCTGGGGTGTGTGGTCACTGCTCTTCTGGTATAAACTGATCTTTATTCTGAAAGGGCCCTTGCTCCCATGTAGTCACAAGCTCTAGCATTTATCTTGGCCCTAGAATTCTGACAAGAACTCAGCCTTTCCTGCAGTCACAAGAATGGTCAGTACCTTGCCCCATGATTCTTAGGACAAATATCCTGAATGTGTGCTATAGTGCATCTTTAGTCCTGAAAGATTCAGTCAACAGTCAGTAAGCATTTATTCAATACCTACTATCAGGTACAATGCTGTTTAATTATTTTGACTAATAAATGCATAGTACCTATCATGCACAGAACACAAAATTAACTGATTATCCCATCCAGGTTCAAGACCATCAAACCCAGTAATATCTGAGAACAAAATGTATTCCCCTCTCCCTTCAAAATGAAAAATTACCTTATATTTGTTTTGTAGATACTTACATATCTTGTCTTTCTCTATAAAATGGAAACTCCTTGTGGTCAGAAACTATTTTATTTTTCTCTTTGTAATCAAAATTGTGATTTAGAAATTATAAAAATAAAAAAAAGAAAACACTGAAAATATGGTCACTAGTTTTTAGAAATTTCATCTATAAAAACAGGTTAAAAAGAATAAGAGAAAAAGATGACATAAATATAATGAATGGACATCTGCAGTTTTATATTTGGAGTTAATTTGAATGATTAGAATATACAACTGAATATACAATGGATTCTACTACTGTGAAAGCCATTGTGTGTAATTTACTTGTGTATAAATAATTTTATTGATTTTTTAAAAACATCCTTTTGTGCTGTTTTTCTATATTAAATGTATTTACTATTCCCATAGCAAATTTAATTCTTCAATAGAATTAAAACAGAATCAATTGTGATTTTGTAATTAAAGCATTAATTATTAATGCAGTCATTAAGCTTTTGACACTAATATCCTAGAATCTATCAGTTTCTTACTAGTAAGACCTCCTAGGAAATAAAGATCAGGCAAGAGGAAAACACTTGTGTCTGTGAATGTTGTGTGGGTGTGTATTTATATGGGGAGGAGGGGAGGGAGAGGGAGAGGATAAAGGAGAAGGAGAGAGAAAAGGAGAGGAAGGGGAGGGGGAGGGACAAAAAGTGAGAAAGTGAGAATGAAAGTGAAAGTGAGTGGGTTCTAGGCTTGGACTAAATTGGAATTAAAAGTGCTAAAAGCAATGTCTTTTGATTTGATCTGTGTAAAAGAAGTCCCAGGAGTAGGTTGTGTAATTTGACTAAGGATATATTCCTATTTTGTTGGAGCTGAAGGGTTTCCTACCCTTGAGGCTACAATCAGTAAAATAAGAATCATGTAGGAAACTTTGAATTTCTAGTATGGAATATTCCAAGTATGAATGTTATCAGATATTAGAAAGGAGACATGTATTTTCATTGCAGAAATAAGGTTGTATGGGGGTGGGAGGAAGAGATCATAATGATGTGTGAACTAATTTTGCTAATAACTTTCTTTTTAGTGCAATGTTTAATAGACTTATTAATGAGAGTTCAGATTTTCAGAGAATACAAATTCATTTAGCAGCTTTTGGGGTTTTTGAATATTGAGTAGGAAAGGGACTAATTTCAAACTACCTTTCCAACTAGAGTTCACAGGATCATAAATTTAGAGTTGGAAGATATAAGGTTTTTTTAAGACCATATCTTAGACAGTGAGACTTAGTTGGCAGTGGCTTGCCTATGTTCAAACTAGTTGAAGTCATTGTGGTCATGTAGTTAAGGATGAAAGGTTATAGCAAGTCTCGTGAAAATAGTTTAGGAGGTGGTGGGGTGGTGGTAGTTGAAATAGTAGCTTTTATATAGTGTTATAAAGTTTGTAAAGAGCTTTACAAATATTATCTTTTCTCATTCTTACAACTACCCTGGGAGGTAGGTACAATTATTGTCTCCATTTTACAGTTGAGGAAACTCAGTCAGGGAGAAGTTAAGTGATTTGTCCACATGGCTAATAAGTGTTTGAGTCAAATCTGAATTCAAGTTTTCCTTGTTTAGTATTCTAGTCATTGTTCTCCCTAGTAACATGGCAATAGAACTCATCAAAGACTATATAACTTTGTACCAATTGGGTTAAGTCTAGAGAGTTGTCCCAAAGAGATTTCATTGTCTCTCCTTGACTGAAGTTGCTGCAGGAAAAATTCCTGATATGCAGAGACAGTAGCTCTTTCCTAGGTTTTCCCAAATGTGGATTACAGAGTCCTTGTTCAAGTATTCAAGGTATAATACAGATATTAGGCATACAAAAGTCTTTACTTCATCTGACCAAAATTCAGAAGATAAAGAGAGCTTTCAAGAGTTCATAACAGATAAAGAAACATAGTTTTCATGAGTTCACTAATCCCTCCTAGAAGGAAATTAAGACTGCTATTTTCTCTGGAACATCAACCTTTTGACTTACTAGTTTGTCTTTTCCATAAAGAATTCCTGACTCCTCCCAGGACTCAAAGTACTACTTTGTGATTTAAAATATCTCCTCCTGTTCCCTCCAAGAGGTAAACACTGTACATTTCTGAATAGGCAATAGTCTTCCTGTCAGATGTTTGCCTCTGCATCTAGGTGATGCAGTGAATAGAACATGGGTCCTGGAATTCAAATCTGGCCTCAGACTCTTGATACTTATTGTGTGACCTTGGGCAAGTCACTTAACCCCTTCCCCACAAAATTAAAAAATAAAGGACATACACCTTGAGTAATTCATAACTTTACCCTCCCAGAAGAATGCTGAGTAGAAAAAAAAATAAAAAAAAGCAAAAGAAGGCTGAATAGAACCTACATAGAAGATTCCTGCTTTCTTTTGAGAGTCTACTGCATTATGAGGTTCTTCTCTCTCATGTCAAATTTCTTTCCCTCCCCCTGCCCCCCATCATGTCCAACTTCTCAGAGACTTGGAGAAATTTATGAAGTTCAATATTTATTGTTACTGATTAAGAGACTCCTTAAACTGATACTTTCTGAAATCTTTCTTTGGTCAGAAAATACTGGATTCTGGATTCATACTACCTATGGAATTCAACATCAACCTTTCTTCATAACTAACTTTGTAGTTTATGAAAATTGCCCATGATTTATCTTTTCTGGTTCTGTGCAAATATATGTGCATCTGTGTGACATGTACTCCTGCTACAAGTTGCCAGACTATGAAAAGGTTCAACTTTTCCATCAAGAATCTCCCACCTTCAGACAATTATTTAGAAAATCCCCACATCTCATCAACAAGGTAATGGAGGTGGCCCCTTTAATATATTCATACTTAATAATCTTTATCTGACTAATTGGGATATTTATTAGACTGATCAAAGAATTCCCTGGCCAATGTCCTTTAAACACATAAGCAACAGAATTCATACATCTTCCTTATTGCCCTATGAAATGCTTGAAAGTGAACAGAAGTTTAATTTGGAATGCCTGCCTTGGCAGCTGCTTAATTAAAGCTGACTTCTGGTTGCCTTTCTCCCTCTCCCTTCCCACAGGTATTATGTTTCTCTTTTGCCTCGAAACAGTAATTCTCCTAAAGGTCAGGTTGACCCTATTTTCTTCAACATTTTTAACCTTAGCTTGATAAAGACACATAAGTAATTCTTATTGATTTGAAAAAGACTCAAACTAGAAAAGGATGCAAGAAGATCTTGCCAGGCTAGAATAATGATCCAAATATAAAAAAAAAAATAGGGTCAATTAAAAGAATTGGGGGTGTCTTCAAGGTAGCCAGGTAATGTAGTGAAGAGAGTGCTAGGCCATGAGGAGTCAAGAAGACCTGAGATCAATTCTAACTTTATTAATATACTAATACAAATCTCTTAATCTCCCCAACTCTCAGTTTCCTTCTCTTTAAAATGGAATAATAATGGCACCTGCCTCCCAGGCTTGTTATAAGAATCAAATGAGATGATATTTGTAAAGTATACTGCATTCCTTGAAAGCTTATATGACCATGATGTTATTATGTTTAACCTGATGAAGAGAAGACCTGTTTGAGAAGGCATAAATATACAAATACTTGAAAAATAATTTGAAAATAAAACTCATGATTAATCAATACATTGACATTTAAAGAGCACTTTTAAGGTTAGCATAGTAGTTTATCTATATTATTTCATCTGAACTTGAGAGAACCCTGTGAGATTCAAATATTATTCCCATTTTACAAATGAAGAACGCTTAGATGTGAAAAGGTTAAGTCATTTTCCAGAAACACAGAATGAATAAGTGAATGATATTTGAATCCCAGTTCCTGGAGCTCTTTATATTATTTATAATATATATTATAAATAATATAATTAATCCAAGAGATTAAATTTATTCTCCTTGGTCATGGAGAGCAGAAGCAGGAATAATGGGTATAAAGTATAAAAGAAACCAATTTAGTCTTGCAATTAGTATAGCTAGTAGATTTTTAACTTTACCATGTCAGAGGCAAATCATCTATATCTCTCTAACAGGGTTCTCGGTATAACCCAGAAAGATTAGGGTATCTTTTTTGCAAAGCAAATCAGTTTGTGCCTCAATTCTGCATGCATTCCGCACACTGTCACAGCTCCAGATCTATTTAACCATTTATATTGAATAAATTTTATAAAAGATTATCTACTTTGAGGATAGAGCAAGAATATCAACCAAACATTTTTCCTCAACTCTCCAACATTCTTCAAACACACTCTCCTCAATAGTAACATGTTGCCTAAGGAGAATGGCAGCAGACAATATCATTCTAAATACCATTGTTCTCACCTAAATCAACTCCAAAAGCAATAACATTGCTAGATTTCTTATCTACAACCATCATTTCTTGAGAGTTCAGCACAAGATCAAGTCCTGCCACAGATTCCATTCCCAGATCTAATGGCATGCTCTCTTCCTCTTTTAAAACTCATAAAATCTTAATCTTTAATCTCTATTTCCTATAATGAAAAGAACAAAATACTAAAGTAAAGAATCCAAGACCACATTCATAGGCAACATGTCGGCTTTTGGATAGAGAAAGACTGAAGTCTCTCCCTTCAAAAGATTGTTCCTCTCTCAGCAGAATGTGTTCAGGTAAAAGAAATTATGTAGGGGTGGCTAAGTGGTGCACTGAATAGAGCAGGCCCTGGAGTCAGGAGTACCTGAGTTCAAATTTGACTTCAAACACTTAATAATTACCTAGCCGTGTGGCCTTGGGCAAGCCTCTTAACCCTGTTTGCCTTGCAAAAACCTAAAAAAAAAAAAAGAAATTATGTAAATTGAAGGGATAAGGTTAATTAATTCTGGGGAAACAACCTTAGCCAATCAAGACACCCCCAATTAACCTGTATGCTACACGGGTAGTCAAAATCTGACTGGAAAGTAATAATGATAATTAATAAAAATAAAATAATGTTTATATAGCTTTACCATGTGTTAGGCACTATACTAAATGCTTTATACTTTTAATCTCATTTAATCCTCACAACTCTAGGAGGTGTTATTATTATTATCCTTATTTTACATGTGAATAAATTGAGACAAACAGAGGTTAAGTGATTTACCCAGGACCACTCAGTTAAAAAGTGTCTCAGACTAGATTTGAATTCAGGTCATTTTTATTTCTAGTCTTTCTACTGTGCTACCTAGTTGCCTCAGTTAATTCAACAGTGCTCTCAGTCATCATAGACTCTCAACTTCATACTGGCTCAGAAAGAGAGGGGACCAGGCATTTATGACCTAAGGGAAAATTTCCCTTACAATTGAATTTATCAAGGTTGTCTAGGTATGATCTTAATAACTTCCTGCTTAATAGGGATGTTGACTTTTTATTATTCTGTTGTTGTTGTTGTTGTTGTTGCTAAGACCATTCTCCTTGATAGATATAGGTTTGTTGTTGGTGGTGGTGGTTTTTTTTTGCAAGGCAAACAGGGTTAAGTGGCTTGCCCAAGGCCACAGGGCTAGGTGATTTATTAAGTGTCTGAGACCGGATTTGAACCCAGGTACTCCTGACTCCAGAGCCGGTGCTTTATCCACTACGCCACCTAGCCGCCCCTACAGACAAATTTAGAGGTTATCACAAAGAGTTCAATAACTCTACCTTCTCTCTATTATTATCATCCTATTCATTCTAAGAAGCAATCTTAACACTTCTTTGCTCCTCCTCTCTTCCAAATATAGATAAGATAAACAAAAATGAAACAAACAAAAAACTCCAAACTTTTTTTTAGCTCTCCTTGTCAGTTTGAGATCATTGGGGGTTTTTAGCATTACTGATATTATTCTTATAGAACTATGTCATGCTCTTATATTTTTCAACTCTGGACATGTCTTTTAAAAATATGAGAATTGATGACAATTTCTCGCCCCCCCCATTCAGCAGAATCATGTGTTTTGGGGGGCTTCAGAATCTTGTTCTTTTGATCTTATTTTCTGTGCTGTTCCCTTGAAGGGATGTTAGGTCATGGAGTTCTAAAAGTCCATGTCTGTCTTTCTTCTCCTACTCTATTACAAAGTCCAAGATAGATTGGTTGTTCCCCCTCACCCCAGATTCCTATAGTTTTTCACCCCTTTATTACTGGTGAAAATCAGATCCAGAATAGAATTTCACCCTGTTTATTCCTCTACTTTTTGAAGGATGAAATGATCTCCAAGGCATTGTTCCTACACTGCCCTATAGAGAATATTAAAAAAAAACACTTGAAAATTTAAATCCTATAGAGAATGTATAGGGTATCTGAGTTAAGCTTTGAGATAGTAAGAAAACTGACATCTTTTTATTTTTAGTGATTAAGACAAGTATGATGTCAGGACTTTAAAGAATATAACATTATAAAAAGTATGCCACAAAATAGAAAATATCCTATAATCACATTTTCTATCTCTCAATAATGGTAGAGATTAAAGAGTTTTAAAAGGGTATAGAATGTAAAAGCCTTTAGAAAACCTAATTTGTCAAACTTGTAGATTTCATCTTTATTTTATACCAATGTAAGGAACTTTTAGAGTCTCTCCTCCTCCCCTATGCTTCAGGGGGAAATTGGTCATTTTTCTGCAAAGTCATGGATTTGACTTTATCCAGGCTTAAAAGTATTCCTAGTTTCCACTACCCTTCTATTTTTTTTCCTGGTTGAAGAGGGGGAGCCTATTCCTGACTGAACAAGATTATGCTTCCACAGTAGTGAGCTTTCCCTAAATCTGTGTCTTCTTGACAACAAACCACATAGCCTGCCTACCAGAAGCTAGCAATTTAGTTGAAAAAATAAGCATATCATGAACAGATGAAAACAACTATTGCCTGAGGAAGAATTAACTGATGTAACAGAATACTAATTTATGTGGTACAGTTAGAGAATAGGAAAGTCTATAATAAGGTGCTAATCATATGATATGAATAATAAAAGTATGAACCAAATTGGGCCAGGGTCCCAAGAAGTAGGCCTCTCAGAAATGGAAATTGAGTTGGATCTTGAAGGATAGGTAGCATATAGAAAGGGTAGGTGGAAAGGAGTAGCAATCCTACTCTTAGAAAATAGTAGTAAATTGAATTCTAAACAAACATTGAACTTGAACCAGAAATAGCAAGCATATTCCCTATGAACCTTGGGCTAACCTCTGAGACCACAAACTGTAAATTACAGGGGAACTGGGACAAGGGGGGTGGGTGGGAAATGCTACCCTACAATTTATTTACAAGCATAGGAAAGCAAAGGAGTCATTAAAGCTTAGACTCTCTAAGCTGAATTTTAAGGTATATAAGAATAAAAGAAAACAATGCAAAATTTAAGTTAACTGTTTTGTTTCTGGTTTAAGTACTCGTGCCTTATAGCCATCACTAGGCTTCCAAAGATTAGCACAAAAGATTTTGTATTCTAATCCATTCATTTTACAGATGAGAAAACTGAGGCACAGACAAATCAATTGATTTACCCAAAATTTATTTAGCTAGAAACTCTGGCTCTTTTTTTTTTAGTACTTTCATTTAAAATGTTGTCAGTTACAAAGTAATAAATCTAGTACTTAGCCATTCTTAATAAATTGTTCAGAAATTTGTTTTTATTTTGATGTACAATGAAGGGAAGAATTTCTTACAAAAAAGAAATTGATATGATTACAGGATTTAAAATGGATAATTTTGTTTATTTTAAATTGAAATTTTTTTGCATAAACAAAATCAATGCAGTCAGGATTAGAAGGAAAAAAGAAAGATTCTGGTAAAGGCCTAATTTCTAAATAGAGCATTGAATCCAATTTATGAGTGCATGTCATTCCTCAGTGCATAAATGGTTAAAAATATGAATAATCAGTTTTCAGACAAAGAAATCAAAGGTATCTGTAGTTATATGAAAAAAATGTTCTAAATCATCATTGATTAGAGAAATGCAAATAAAACAGCTCTGCTCTGAGGTACTACCTCACATCTATCAGCTAGGCTAATATGACAGTAAAGAAAACTTTTAAATGTTGGAGGATATGTGGATAAATTGGGACCCTCATATGGTGGTGGAAGAATTTTGAACTGATCCAATCATTCTGGAGAGAAATTTGTAACTATGCCCAAAGGGCAAACAAACTGTGAATACTCTATGAATCAGCAACACCATTATTAGGTCTGTATCTTAAAGAGATATAAAAGGGAAGGAGAAGGACCTATTTGAACAAAAATATTTATAGTAGTTCTTTTTATAGTGGCAGAGAGTTGGAAATTAAGTGGATATATACATTGGTTGGGGATTGGCTGAACAAGTTATGGAATAAGAATAATATATAATATTGTACTGTAAGAAATGATGGGCAAGTAGATTTCAGAAAAATCCGAAAAAGACTTACGTAAACTGATGCAAAGTGATATGAGCAGAATCAGGAGAACATTGTACACAGTAACAGCAGTATTGCATGATGATCAACTTTGAGTGATTTGGCCATTCTCAGCAAGACAATGATCTAAAAAAGTTCCAAAGGTCTCATGAAGAGAAATGCTGTTCAGCTTTAGAGAAGGAATTGATAGACTCTGAATAAGATCAAAGCAAATTATTTTTACTTTCTTTAGTTTTTCTTGTTTTTCTTATTTTTAGTCTGTTGCTTCTTTCACAACAGGACTAATATGAAATATATTTTGTGTGATAATGCACATATATATGCACAAATGTATTAATATATTTACTGTATCAGATTGCTTACCATCTTGGGAGGGTGGAAAAGATTTAGAGTTCAAATTTTTTTTAAAAATGAATGTTAAAAATTGTCTTTATATGTAATGAGGAAAAATAAATATGTATAAAATATTTTTGAAGTTTTAGAAAATAAAAATAAATGGTCAAGTAAGATTTGGAAGGGAATTGAAGTAGAATAAACTGGGAATCCCCAACTAAATCCCTACTCAAGACAATACTCTAAACTATTAAGAGTATATAAACCTCTTGTCTGAGTTGCTTATTTGACTGTAATATTAATTTCTATTGGCTTTGATGTGAGTCTTATTAATTTTTTAAAATCTCTAAATAATTCAAATCATATTTTTGGGCCTTAGGATTTTGTGCTTGTAAAGGAAAGTTGGTAACCACACCCCAAGGGGAAAATGTTGGACACCAAAGTTCCCAGATTATCTGAATGGGGCAATGAGGCAGAGAAATAAAAAGTAAATTCCTGCAACCTTTGTATCAGAAAGGAGTCTATACAACAGTTAATAGGTTTTAACACTGTAGATGTTGTTGCACTTGTGTTACTCATTTCAAGATTGTGATTAAAAATGAATTTTGAAATTTATTTGTAATGGAATAACTATGCAAAATTTATGGAAATTAATATAATTTTCATTAGCCTTTTTTTTCCTATCATGGTATGAGAAAAGTGAATGCTCATTGAGCAAACTCAGAATTAAAGATTTAGAAGCTACTTTGTGTTTGTCTAATATAACCTCCATCTTAAAACTGGAAATTCCAGGGAAGTTAGTTGACACAGTGGAAAGAGTACTAGCTCTGAAGTCAGCAGGACCTGAATTCAAATGTGACCTCAGACACTTAATAATTGCCTAGCTGTGTGACCTTGGGCAAGTCACCTAATCTCATTGCCTTAAATAAATGAAAATTTTAAAAAAGCAAAAAAACTAAAAATCCCCTGGCTGTAACTCTGACAACTGACTAAGAAGGCCATAAAACCTTTGCTAAAGGATGATTTCCAGAAGATGTAATCTTCAAATGAATGTTAGACTACTACAGTCAGAAATCAAAATTATCAAATAGGTGAACAGGGCTCACAAGAATGGGTAAAGTATTTTTGTTTACAAAAGTAACTCATAATAAAATCATGCTTCAAAATTTGCACTGTACTTTTCTCATAATTCCCTTATAAAATATCCATTTTACATGGAGAAATCAAGGAAATCAATCAACTAATAAACATTTATTAAGTGCCTATGAGGCACTGTGCTAAATGTTGATGATACAAAAAGATGTAAAAGTTGGCCTGTCTTCAAGATAATTACAGTCTAATGGGGGAGACAACATGCAAACAAATATAACCAAAGCAAATTGTTCTTTTTGTTCAATCACGTCCAAGTCTTTAGGATGTCCATGTACTAGACTTGTCCATGCAATTTTCTTAGCAAGGATAGAGGAAATAGTTTGCCATTTTTCCTCCTCCAACGAATTTCAAGGCAAATATGATAAGTGACTTGCCCAGAGTCACACACCTAGTAAATTTCTGAGGCAAGATTTGAACTCCTGACTTGAGACTCAGCACTCTATCTACTAAGTCATAAAGTAGCCTCCAAAGCAAGTTATATACAGGATAATATAGAAATAAATATATTAAAAAATTATAATACAGGGTAATAAATAATTAAAAAGGAGAAAAATACTGAAATTGAAAGGAGTTAAGGTAAGCTTCCTATAGAAGGTAGAATTTTAGTTAGGACTTTTGGGAATTCAGGCACAAAGACATAAAGCAAACAATGATCTGGATTTGAGTATGTCAACCTTTCTTCTGCCTTGACTCACTCTCATGCCATTTTTTTTTTAGGTTTTTGCAAGGCAAACAGGCTTAAGTGGCTTGCCCAAGGCCACACAGCTAGGTAATTATTAAGTGTCTGAGGCCAGATTTGAACCCAGGTACTCCTGACTCCAAGGCTGGTGCTTTATCCACCCAGCCACTGGCCGCCCCCAGGGGACGTTTACTTTGTTGAGTTAGCAGTTTTTCTTACCTGGCAGGGACCTTGCCTCAGACATATGGAAAACTCTTTGAATCTTGGTTTTATTTGTACTAACTATTGAATGTACTTCCATGAAGATGTGGACCTTATTGTGTAAATGTCTTAACACCCTTTGGGCTAAAATAGCTTCTGAAGACTGCTCTGATCTTAAGATTCTGTGCCTTTTTAATTTTGTTACTACATTGGATGAGAAACATGATATTTGAAAATTTAGTATACCCCACCCCAGATTCACATGGCTTATTTGTGCCCAACCTGTGGTAGAGCATTCTGAGCTCATATTGGTCTGATCAGTCACAGTCAGACACACTGTAATTTGTCTCAAACATAGTGATGTCATTTTGATCTTCAAAAACATAGAACAAGAACAACCACCACCACACTGGAAGAATACTCAAGCAATATGATAGCCTCTATAGTCCTTCCTTTCTTTAACTATTTTTCAACTCAAATTCCCTATCCTTTCCTAATCTGTCATTGTTTCTTTTTGGGGAGTGGGTTTTAATTCTTTTTTTTAAGGGTTTTTTTTTTTGCAAGGCAAATGGAGTTAAGTGGCTTGCCCAAGGCCACACAGCTAGGTAATTATTAAGTGTCTGAGACTGGATTTGAACCCAGGTACTCCTGACTCCAGGGCCGGTGCTTTATCCACTGCGTCACCCAACCACCTAGGGTTTTAATTCTTTAAAAAAAAAATGCGCAATCTATACAAACCCTCATATATTTAAAAAATATTTTAAATAATAAATGTTTCACTTAGTTCTTGCTCTGTGGATTATAAAGACTTTTCTCTTAGTTATTTAATTGAGCACTTGTGGTCATATGAGGCAAGCAGGACAGGTATTTATTATCCTTTCCCAGATGTTGAAACTAAGGCTCAGAAAGGAATGATTTACCTAAAGCCTTCTAATTGGTCATTGTTAGTTTTGGAATTGGAACACAAGTCTTTCAAGTCCCAGTTCAGTATTGCTACTGCTTAAGTGGGAAATTTAGTCTTAACTCCATTAATCTAATAATTTCCTCTTCCCTCTTCCTATCTTTATGTCCTTGTTTTCCCCCTCATCATGCCCTGATTCTTCTATCTCCAGAGGACCTGAAAACCTTGTCTAAAGATGTTCGTATGAATCTGGCTTGGTTTATTTGGGAGCTCTATTATGATAAGAAGTAGAACTAATACCTCTAGCATTAGAGGACAAGCAGCATAAATAGTATCCACACATGAATTTTCTTAGTCCCTAATGGACTGAAAGAGACCATGAAACAAAAGCCATGGAAATGAATCCAGAGCACAAAGGCCTCTAGCAATGGAAAAAGCAGGTGAAAGGTGATCTAGGAAGGAGTTCTTTGGGGATGTGGGTAGATGGAGGGAGGAAAAACAATAATCTGGTAAATATTTTTATTATGAAGAATAATTCATGCCAAGTTCAATTGTTTTACCTGATTGACAAGTGATATCTTTACCTATAAATTTTAGAGCCCTAAAACAAAGTCCTTAGTGTTCTAGCTATAACTAGAATAAATGTTTTCATTTTTATCACTATATTGCTTAAATTCAGAGAGGAGTTGTTTCTAAGATAATTTTTTAAAAATTCCTTGTCATTGGAGCAGTTAGATGGTGCAGTGGATAGGGCACTGACCTTGGAGTCAGGAGGACTGGAGTTCAAATCTGACCTCACACACTTAATAATTACCTAGCTGTCTGATCTTGGGCAAGTAGCTTAACCCCTCTGCCTTGCAAAAAATCAAAAACAAATTTCCTAGTTATTTCTTTGTTTTTTAAAAAATAAGTTGTAATAGAAGATGTTTGTCCATGTTGCCAAGTTGCTACATAAAACTCTTGATTCAGTGTAAAGCATGCAGAATTCTGGCTTGTATATTGTACCATTATTCACTGGAAAACTGGCACATAAGGAAATTTTTGGTATGTGGTATAGTACTTTTTCCAGATGGACCACTGACATAGGCAATGCCAAGTTATATTGGCTGGATAATGAGTTGTCAGAAATGCTAAAGGGAGCTTCTTGCTTTGAGTGTGAGGTTGGTCAAGACAACTATTAAAGGGTTCCTTCCAACTCTAAAATTCTATGATTCTTGGTTTTAACTAGTCAGTGTCCATTGCTCTAGAGAGTCTGATGAAAACAGGAAAACAAATGAAGCAGCAGAATCTAAAATCTAGAATCTGAAATCTGATCTCTTTTTTTATAATTTTTCATATTACTGCTATGTAGATTGAATCATTCCCCATAATGATCCTGAATACCTGAATATTAGCATTTGCACCCCCCCCATGCCTACATGATTCTATTACTAAGATTGGGTATTTTCCTAGAAACAACCACTGTCAAATGTACCTGAAATTGTGAAACATATAGGTTTGGTTTGCATTCCAAGGATGTTTTACAGCACTTAGCAATGAGGATTTTGCCCCTTTATATACATAATTGCAGGTCCAAGACCTATATTAAGTTTTCCCAGTAAATCTTGTGCCAAAAACTACAATTTTAAAAACTGACAAATGACTGGTAGTAAAACATGTCTCCTTCTCTGCAATAAGTAGGTGGACTATTGGTGCCAATGTGTTGATTTATCATACTTAACTGCATTTCTTTGTTACAAAGAAGGGTTCTGTTGGAAAGGGCATATGGAAAAGTCATTTGAATGTCACAATAAGGTTAAAGAACGTTAAAAAATTTAAAACATACATAGAAAGCTCCCTAAAATACCAAAATGTTTTACATTTTCTTTGTGACCACCATTCTCCTGTGCCAATAGTACTCATTGCATTTATTTCAAGCCACCACTTTGTTTTTAATATCTCTATATAAATGCTTTCACTTATTTATTAGTTTTTATGATTATCTGTGCTTTGAGAGCAGGGAATGTGCCTTATTTGATATCTCTCTCAGGGTCCAATAGAGTACTGTACATGTAGTAGACACTTAATAAATGATCACATTCCTGTGCATTACCACAGTACTAGGAATCACATGACAGTTTGATATAATGAAAAAGAAAACTGGTCCCCAAACCTCACCCTGACCACTTACCACTTTGTGACCTTGGGTAAGTCCCTTAAACTGTCTGAACTTCTCCAGCTATAAAACAGAGACAATAATACTTGTACTAACTATCACACCGAATGTCAAAAGTTTTATAAAGTATAAAACTATAGAATGATTGTCACCATGTTTATTCAAAACAAAGTGAAAAATATTGTGTCTCCATTCAAAAAGTCTTTGAGCAGACATATTTTGGGTAAAAGGTCTCAAAATTTAAGAAATTCAATTATCCTCTCTTCAGTGTTACCTCTACTACCTAGGTGATCTGCCTCTCCATTTATAGTGACTGATATGAAACAAGAAAGGTAGAATATTCTTGGTTAACTCTCCAGACAAATATGATCCCTCCCTCAAGTTTGCTCTTGATGTTCTTTCATTTGTCCCTCTCATGTGTGTATAAATATAAATATATATATGTATTAATACATATATGTGCTAATTAAGTACTTACTGTGTACATTGTGATATTTCCTGGAGATATGAATACTAGCATGACTCTTTGCCCTTAGGAAGCATACATTCTAATAGAACAAAATATATTGGGGGTTGGGGGGGAGACATGTCTGTTTGTGTTTTGAGAGGACCTGATAGTGAGATGGAGATCTGTAAACTGGGTAAGAAAAGGTGAGAGACCATTTATTGGAACCCAGTCTGGTTATAGGAATGGAGGAGGTAGGGGTGATATTTGATGATCTGATGATAGTATTGAAGATAATGCAATTTAGTAAAACAAACTTTATTCAATATTTATTGTTTTTAATGCTAACCTGACCGTTCATTGTACAATGCTAACCTGACTGAGGGAGGGGTGTGGAAAGGGAGACTGGAAGGAAATTTTATAACTTAAAAATATACACGTGCATATGGATGAAAATAAATACATTTAAAAAATTTATTTCTTTTAATCTAATAACAATAATCACCATTTATACAACATTCAGGAGTTTACAGGGTAACCTTCTTTTATCCTCTCATTTGAAGTCAGAAAAATCACTTAACTACAATTTCCAATATGCCTATTCATTTTGACATTCAGTTTTTAGCAAATGTTCAGTGGCAAAGAATGATTGGACTCTACCAATTATTTAATCCTTGTGAAGTCAAAGCTCTCTGGACCCTCAGGAAGGCTTTTTCTTCTGTAGTAGAACAGAACTTGTTTTGTCATGACAGAATGACATCTCAGAAGTTCAGAACTGTCAGTCAAAGGCCATTTAATCTGATTTCATCTAGGCCAAAAATCTCCTTCACAATATCCCTGGCAAATATCAACCAGCATCTTTTTAAAGACTATTAAGATAGAGTATCCCACTATATTTTGAAGCACCTTTTCTCCATTTTTTAAAAACAAAACTAGATTTTAGGAAGGTTTTTTTTTTCACTCATCACCAGAAATCTTGCTTCCTTGAAATTTCTGTTCATTATTTAGTTGTAACTTCTGGGAAGTAGAATGAGAAAAATCATTCATTAAGCACGTCTAATCATTCCCTATGTGAAGAATTTTACAAATATTACTGTATTTCCCTATATATAAGACACATTTTAATTTGGGGGCATGAAATTTGAAAAAAATGTTTTACATAAGTTATTGAACTCAAGTTTTATTCATCATTAAATTCATACCACTCATCATCATTGTCAAACATGCCATCCATTAGTTTGTCTTCATCTGTGTTTGATGACAAATCACTGACTTAGGAGAGAGTTGACCACAAGCACCCCCCTGGGCAAGGCTGGTGCATGAACTCATGCTTAGTCCATTCTGTTTCATGAACCTGAAGCACCAATTGTGTTCTTCTTTGAAATCAGAAACTTATTTTTCATCAGCAATTCTTTTTTGCCTCATGCTTTGTGGACACAGGAATTCCAACTGCCTCTTCAATTCATAGCCTCAATTCCATCTCTAACTCAGGTCATAACCTTCCTCTGCTGTGGCATTTTCAGAAGGGTTTCTTCTTACTTCAGTAGCCAGTCTTGGATTGTTTTCTCAGTTGGAGGAGGACTAAACTGGTGTTCACCAGCACAATTTCCATTCCCTTTTGCAAACTGAATCACTTTGAACTTTAATTCAGCACTGTATGAAAATCTTTTCTGAACCATTTCTGAGCAGAACGTAGCAAAACATAACCCAATTCTTCAATTGGGGAATGGCTTAGCAAACTGTGGTATATGTATGTCATGGAACACTATTTTTCTATTAGAAGCCAGGAGGGATGGGAATCCAGGGAAGCCTGGAGGGATTTTCATGAACTGATGCTGAGTGAGATGAGCAGAACCAGAAAAAAACACTGTACATCCTAACAGCAATAGGGGAGAGATGATCAACCTTGATGGATTTGCTCATTCCATCAGTGCAACAATCAGGGACAATTTGGGGCTATCTGTAATGGAGAATACCATCTGTATCCAGATAAAGAGGCATGGAGTTTGAACAAATTTTAAGGACTATTCCCTTCAATTTAGAAAAAAAAACAACAGATATCTTATTGTCTGATCTTGTTATCTCTTATACTTTTTGTTTTTTCCTTAAGGATATGATTTCTCTCTCATCACACTCAATTTGGATCAATGTACAACATGGAAACAAAATAAAGACAAACGACAGATTGCTTTCCGTGGGGGGGTGGGGGTGGGGGAGGGAAGTAAGATTGGGAGAAAAATTGTAAAACTCAAATAAAATCTTTAAAAATAAAAAAACATAATCTAATATATCAGTAACAAAAGCAAAATAATGAGCGCAAAGACAACAAGCACGGAAAAGTGGGAAATACAAGTAAAAAAAAAAAAACTACAACCACTGTATAAGATGGTTCCAGGTCTTTAGACCTCACATTTTTCAGAAAAGGATGTGTCTTGGGGGCGGTTAGGTGGTGCAGTGGATAAAGTACCAGCCCTGGAGTCAGGAGTATCTGGGTTCAAATCCGGGCTCAGACACTTAATAATTACCTAGCTGTGTGGCCTTGGGCAAGCCACTTAACTCCATTTGCCTTGCAAAATACTCAAAAAAAAAAAAAAAGGATGTGTCTTATACATGGGGAAATATGGTATCACAGTTGAACTTCACAATGACCGTAGGAAATAGGTATTTATTATCCCCATTTTATAGTTGAGGAAACTGAGTCACATAGAAGTTTTGGTTTGTCTTTGTTTTTGCAAGGCATGGGGTTAAGTGACTTGCCCAAGATCACACAGCTAAGTAATTATTGAATGTCTGAGGCCAGATTTGAACTCAGGACCTCCTGATTCCAGGGCCACCGCGCCACCTAACTGCCCCTCACATAGAGATTTAAGTGCCTTTATGGGTCATACTATTTAAGTCTAGACTTGAACTCAAATCATTCTGGTTCCCCTGGGCAGCTAGTTAGTGTCATAGATAGATACTAGACCTGGAGTCAGGAAGACTCATCTTCATGAATTTAAATCTGGCCTCAGACACTTGCTAGTTGTGTGAGTTTGGGATAGTCTCTAAACTCTGGTTGCCTCATCTTCTTCATTTTTAAAATGAAGTGGAGAAGGAAATGGCAACTATTTCTGTATCTTTGCCAACAAAATCCCCAAAAGGGTCATGAAAGTTGGATATAACTGAAAATAATTAAACAGTGTCCCAGGTCCAGATCTAGCTCTGTATCTACTTGGCTACCAACTGAGACCAAGTAACATAAGTCTAATCTTTCTATTACATATTATACCTTCAGATGCTTGAAGATAGCTATCCTGACCAGTTTAAGACTTCTTTTCTCCAGGCTATTTCTGCTTCCTTCAAACAATCCTTTAACCATTCTGGTTCTTCTTTGTAGAAATGGTCCAGTTATTCAATATCCTTTCTAAATTGTGCCACCTACAATTGGACCTGATCCTCCATTATAGTCTGAGAAGGTCAGAAGGCAGAGGACTGAGAGCCCCCTAATTCTGGATATGCCACCTCTTTTACTGATTGATTGCTGATTTTTAATTTAAGAGAGGGGTTCATGTTAAACAGATTCCAAAGACTGGTCAGATTACAAAATCATCCAGTCATATGATTCTATTTTATTATGTTTGTTTTTACCTTAGTTTTTTCAAGAAGGAAAATATTAAGCCTTTTTTTTTAATAATGAGGACCATCCTATTTACATTAAGCTATTCTTTCTGCCTTTCATCTCCAAGTGCCTTGGCCCAAGATATCCTGCTCAACCTGGGAGACATTCATTTCTCATATATGCTTCTCAGAAAACTTATCTTGGTTCCAGGCTCAACTCAAGTGTCATCTCTGTAAAACTTTTCTTCTTTGTCTTCCTTCCTTTCCCCAATTAATTTGTATTTACTTCCCTGGGCACAGATTATATGCTCTAGTATAATGTATAAACTAGTGAAATGTATAATGTATAAACTTCTTGAGGACAAGAACTGCTTGTTTTTCCCTAGTATCTCCAGTTTAGGATGGTACCTTGCTCATTGGAAAGGTTTAATAAATGTTCATTTAATTGAGGTACTGTTTGCAAAGAAGTTGGCATAAGTGCTCTAAGTTTGTCTTATGCCATGTATTCAGATCCTGTGCTCATGTAAATAAACACTTGCCTGGGATTCAGGCCATAGGCTAGGTTTTTTGGCATAAGTTAATTGTAAACTTTGTCTATAGTAAAAGACAAAAAGAGTTAAGCAAATCTCAATCCCTCATTTATAAGAAAATGTAATTTTCATTGTAGTTGGAAAAGGCCTCTTCCTTAGGGCTCCAATATCCACTGTGATGGTGCCAAAAATTACTTTACCATTAACAAATAATTTCTGAGGACCTGTTAGGGTGCAATGCACAATGAAGGTAATCAAAGAAGACGGAATCATGAGAGATGAATTGGTACCAAGCTAGCTCTAAACTAATAGGTACAAGCAGAATGTTAAAAGTCTATGGAGAAGCCTCCAGTATATTGAGAATGTTGTTCGTGAAATATGTGTGAGGATATAGACACGAATGATCCAGGATCAGAAGACCTGAATGGATTGCAGTGTATTGACCAATGACTCCTAAAATAGAGCCACTTAATAGTCAGAATATTGGATCACCTAGATTCCACCTATTTTTTCTCTTCATTTGTAAATAAATCTAATAAATGATATACTTGTCATTTGGATTTTATAGTTTCAAGGAGAAGAAAGGAAAAGAGGCAATGGATATTAGAATTGGAGTCTTAAGATATTATAAAAATAACAGGAGGGGGGGCGGCTAGGTGGCATAGTGGATAAAGCACTGGCCCTGGAGTCAGGAGTACCTGGGTTCAAATCTGGTCTCAGACACTTAATAATTACCTAGCTGTGTGGCCTTGGGCAAGCCACTTAACCCCGTTTCCCTTGCAAAAAAAAAAAACAACTAAAAAAAATAACAGGAGGAAGAAAGAGTAGTTCATGATCACTAAACCCAAGGAACCTAATAGACCCTGAATGACCAAAAAGATTGTCATCTTGAGAAAAAAGTTAGAGATAAATAAAAATTAGAAAAATGAAATGGTAACATCTAGATCAAGGACAAATGTCTTCCAATTAGTTTTGAGAGGATACAGCTCCTGTAGATAGTTACAAATTCCTTCTTGAGAAGAAATCATTTTTTCCTACTGTTGTTCTAGTTGGTACAATCCTATAGACTAATGATAATAATAATTATAGTAATAAATAAAATGATTTAGGGTTTGCAAAGGATTTTAAGTAAATATCTCATTTTAGCCTCACAGTAGCAATGAGTAAGTGCTAATATTATCCTCATTTTTATAGATGAGGAAATGAGCAGGAATGGTTGTGACTTACCCACACAGTTAGCAATCATTTGAGGCTAGAATCTGAACTTATATCTTTCTTATTGTAGTGCTCTATCCAGTATGCCATCTAATTGCCCTTCATAGAAACCACCTTTCAGTGCTGGACTAGAACATCTATATACTGGGAAAGATTTGAAAATTCTGTCCACTAGATATAGATGGCCTTGGCATTAGCTACTGTGTATGGGCAGCTAGGTGATTCAGTGAATAGAGCAAAAACCCTGAGTCAGGAGGATCTGAGTTCAAACTGACCTCAGATACTTGATATAAGCTATTTGACCTTGAGCAAGTTGCTTAACCTTGATTGCCTTGCATCCAAGGCCATCTCCAATCATCCTGATTCATTATCTGGTCACTCGAACTAGATGACTCTGGAAGAGAAAATGAGTCTGGTGACCTAGCACAACACTCCCCTCACTCAAATTCAGTTCTTGTGAATGTCATCAATCACATCAGCTCCCTGATGAGGTCATGGTCTTCTTCAGGTGATACTCTAGAACAATCTTTATTCAGCCAATTAGAAACTAGCAGCCAAAGACTTCATGTCAGCTTACTGTTCCTGCTGCTGTTTTCTTCAACCAGCTCAAAGATGCTTTTCATTCCTTCTTGAGAATTCCTCTCCAGTTTTTTTTTTTGGGGGGGGGTTGTTGTTTTTATTCTCAGTCTCTTAGTCTATCTCTCCTGAATCTGTATCTTTCCATCATTTAAATCATAGTTTCAAGGAGAAATCTTGATTGTCCACAGTAAGTCACCTTCCCCTTAAAAGGGAAAAAAACTCACCAAATTTCTCCTAAAATCAACAGTACTTATTTTTGTCATACCTCAGTTTCTAAATGTTTGTGATTTTTTTAGTTATTTTAGTTGTATCCTTCTTGGTCTTACAGCTTTAGAATTGGAATTTAGAATTGGAAGAACATTTATTAGATTTCTAACATGGTCCTCCATGTCATTTTGTATCTTTGAAACTTTATCTTTGTATACATATTTCCTAATATAATAAATAAAAACATATTTTCTGCCTTTTAAACCATCAAACTATTTACATCCAAATAAGGCCATGTTCCATATTTCCACAAGATGTTTTAAGTCTTTATATTTACATTATGATTCACTTTCTGTCCAAAATTATTCAAACCTTATCTGAAAACTGTTTATATTTAAGCAGTTTTTAATTATTTCATTATTTAAACAGTTTTTACTAAATCAGCTTTTTAATGTTGTTCATGAATTAAAATTTTAATTATTAAAAAGATAGCGTCTTACATCCTTTACTAGCTTTTTTTCTTTATACAAAAAGTACATTTAAGCTCCATGTGAAATGGACCTCAAAAACCTTACAAATTAATTAACCATAAAATAAAGACCTGTGTGCCAAGGACAACAAAATTAAAATTGTGTACATATGTTAAAAAGTAGCATTAATAAATATCTCTTCTAATAGGTTCCTATTTTTAATCCTTATAACTTCCTACCTTGCCAATCTCACTTACTCCTGGTTTTGACTGCTTGCTGTAGCCAAAAGAGCTCTGTTCTCAGTCACTATTAATTCATGCTCATTCCTTATCAAGGACTGCAATCATGACCTACCTTAACAGTGAACCTGATAAGCAAAATAATTTGTTTTAATTCCATTGTTATATTTCTTCTCTTCTACTTTTTTAGAATTCTGTATCCCATTTCATATCCTTGCTAATCCTTTATCAGATTATTAGTTCCTTTGTCAATCAAATCAACATACATTTATTAAATCCTTTATTTGAGGCAGTGTGCTAAGTAGTGGGAATATATATTTGCATTCTAATTGGAGGGACAAATATACATATATCTGTGTATCTATCCATCTATCAATCTATCTATATGAATTGGTATATAAAAGATATAAAATAATTGTTAGCTTACAGGGGATATGGTCAAGTAATTTTTTTAATATATATAGATCCTTAATGAATAATTCTTATTTCAGATGTACCTTTGAAATGATAACTATTGTAAAAAGAAAGAAAATTGTGCATTTTCCAAAAATGATAAACTACTTTCTTGTTTCATGATTCAAGAATCTAATTTTGTTTTTGGTTGTTTTCAAAACTAAAGATGCTAATTCAGTTAAATAATTTAAGTAATTTGGAATTTAATTTTCACACCATGCGTATTTAGTAAATAACTTTAATTAAACCCTCTGTGCCTCAGTTTACTTAATCTCCAAAATATAACAGAACTGTGTTCACCATATTTGTTCTTAAGTTTCTTATGGTTAGCTTCAAAAGGCTCTGATTATCAAAACTTGAGGGTTAGACTCCAAATAAGGTTTTAATACCTATACAGCCTAGTGTGTATAATTTATTACATTAATAAAATCTTATTGAATTGAGTTAGATCAAAGAAACTAACAGGAAAGTAGAATATTTCAGGATGTTTGAAAATTTTCATTTTATCCTTAGTGAATTATGTAGTTTGGTTCTTTTCAATGGATCCCTTTCCCCTCTACTAAATATCAACTAAACAACATAAAACATCAAATTTTTGACATCAAAATATTTCTTCCAGTTCAATGCATAAATTAATTTCCCTTGGGGAATTTCATAATATAAATTCCCCTTCTATGGAGTATGCTCCATTCATATGTTCTACATTGCTGCTGGTCTATGTTATGAATCAGCTGTTTCAGGGATTATGAGCTACTCCAATAAATGTCACTGTGTTTTCAGATTTATTTCTCTTAGCCTCCCAAGTGGTGACTTCATCAAGTAATTTAATCCTAACCACACCACTTTGATTACCTTTGTTTTCACTATGAGAGGATGACTTTCTAACCTTTCAAAATTATCCCAAAGGAATTTTAGGAAGCTCTAATAATGCTAGTAGCTCAGGCAGTTTTCCTTTTCAGTCAATAAATATTTATTAAGCACCTACTGTGTTCCAGACACTATACTTAGTTCTGGGGATATAAAGAGAGGCAAAAGAAAGTCCCTACTCTCAAGGAATTCACAGTCTAATTGGGGAGACAACAACCAAACATAAGTAAACAGACTATATACAGGAAAATAGGAGGTAATTAGGAGAATTAGAAGGAATTGGAAGAAGTAGGACTTTATGTGGTAAAACTAGACTTCCATGGCTTTCCAAAGATTCCATGATGAAAAGGAAAAATTCAATAGCTAAATCAAAATGGAATATTTTGCCCCAGGAGGAAGTGGGTTTCCCCTTGCTAGAGGTCTTTGAAGGGGAGCTAGGTGAACATTTGTCAGTTAAATTGTACTTGGTGACCACTTGTAGACAATGTTGTAGGGGGTGATATCTATTTCTCTTGGACTAGGCTTTGAGGATGGGTTCAGTGATGAATTAATTACATTTTGACAATAGTCTTCTAACTAAGTTTAGAGAGTCTCAGCACCAGAAGGTTACATGATGGTTATAGAGATTCATAGAAATCATTTTTTTCACTGAAATCTTCATTAGTAAATGTATGCATTTCTAAAATACCACAAATCTTTTGACATGCTTCCCTAGAAGGACCAAGAGATAGAATTTATATGGGACTAGATTTCAGATAGGCATAGCCAATAAATATGAAGTACCTATCATCAATACTAGAATAAGGCATTTGTGTACAGTAGATCAGAAATTCTTTTTTTTGTGTCATGGATCCCTTGCCTGTGGAAATCTTATTCAGAATTATGCTTGTAAACTAATAAAATAAAATAAAATACAAAGAAAACTATTTATCTTTAATAGTCATATTTCATATAATATACATACACTCACATGTACACATACATATATGTTTATATGCGTGTTGTGTGTATGTGGATATGTATATGTGGATATATCTATAACTATAGATATATACACACAAATCCAGGTTAAAAATTTTTGCTTTAGTCAGAGTCTGAAAATTATGTTTCCCTGACCATTTTGTCTGTGTTTTCACCTTAACAACTATTAGCTGATTTGTTAATTTAAAAAAGACAGTATTGTATAGAAGATTAAGAGCCAGTCTCCAAAAGAGGAAAACCTGGATAAAAGTCCTCCCTTTGACATGAATGAGCTATGCCACTGAACATAACAGGGCTCTAGACAACACCCTAAAAGTAGCTACTGACCTATATTGATAGAGGGAGTTTCCCTAATTGAGAATTCTGTGTACCAATGATATCTTAGGTCCAGTTCCTATCCCTACTGTAGGGATAAAAAGAATTATAAGCTATATGTCCCTACTCTCAAGGGGCTTGCAATCTAAATGAGCAAATAGAAGACATAGAGGAAAGTTAAATAGCAGTTAAAAGATTAAACGATTTTACTATGTTAATATAAGATGCCAACCTCAATTAATATACACTGAAAAAAAGACTGCATTTAAACAACTTAGACTTTGTGAGAATATAGAACCTATCACAGTACCTAACTGTTCAAGACAATAATAGGATCAGTGTCACAAGACAGTACCTGATTGTCAATAATGCAATGAAATGAATGAACTCTAAGTTCAAAAAAGAGACCTTTCTTTAGTCATAGAAGGTTAAGAAATATTTCACGAAGTGCAATTTCATCTATATTTTGTATATAAGTAGAATTTGAGTAAAAAGGAGGGGAGAGGTTATTCCAATATAATCATGGCAGTGAAAGTAACACATATTTTTGGGATAGTGAGAAGGTCTAAGTAGAGGTCTGACTATAAGTTTGGGGGCCTAGGACAAACTTCAAATAACACACTTATGTGAAGCAGCATAAAAACATACTCTCAAATCTTTAGCTGTTTAAAAATTTTCAGTTGGCAAAGGATGGAAGTGGAGAGAGATTCTGGAGGGATATACCTTCAGATATTACAAAGTAGAGTGAAAGGGAATTGGAGGTGTAGAGGAGGGCAAGACAGGGCTAGGGAGAGCTCCTTGGCAATGACATTCAGCAGGTAAAGAAAATATGTCTTTTAGTAGCTACCAATTTTAGCCAATTGTTGCTAGGTACTAAATTCATTGATCTCTCTCTCCCTCCCTCCCTCCCTCCCTCCCTCTTTCTCTCTGTAGTGTAAAGTCAGATCTCTTTAAATTTCCACGCCCTGGGGCAAAGTTCTAGTTGATTCTCCCTATTTATAAGTTAGCTAGAACATAAATAAAGCCATTAAAGATAGGTTGGTGCTCTATCATGGGCACCCTTGATTTCTAGGTTAAGAGCTTAACAAATTTCAAAATACTTTAGTTTGAACTCTATTCACCCTGTGCCTTGGGGTGACATTTAAAAGATTTTCAAGCAAGTCAGTAATATATAAAAAAAAACACTTTTAAGAAGATCAACATAAAAAGACTGTCAAACAGATCTCTCTAACTTTCTAGCTCTAATGTTGTTTAAGTGGGGTCTGAGGAACCTCTAATACCTTTTTTTTTGTTTTTTGAAAGGCAATAGGGTTAAGTGACTTGCCCAAGGTTACAAAGCTAGGTAATTATTAAGTGACTAAGACTGGATTTGAACTCCCGTACTCCTGATGCCAGGACTGATGCTCTATCCAATGCACCACCTAGCCTGGGAACTTCTAATCCTTTAGAGGTATTCTTGCTTGCTTTGGACTAGATGTTCTCTAAACTCTCTCATATGATTTATGACATCTTTCTCCAACACTTCTATTGTCAGCAAATTGATCAATTTGGTGATTTAGTGGGAAAAGTTTAAGCTCTGAAAATCAGAGGACTTGGGTTCTGATCCCCTCCTCTACCACTTACTATATGTACTATCTTGGGCAAATCACTTAGGTCCCTACACCTCTGTAAATCAAATGATGGGACTAAAAATGCATCAACAAGGGTTTAATAACAACAATGTACTCAGTACAGGTCATTTTTAGTCATCTTGATCCATATCTGGCCACTGGACCAAGATGGCTCAGGGGAAGAAAGTGAGGCAGGTGACTTCATACAGTCCTCCCCTCACTCAAATCCAATTCACTTCAATGTCATGGTATCACCTCCTGATGCCACAAGAAGAAAAGCAAACAACATCATCATCAGCTCAACATTGTGAAGGATGCACAAAAAAAGGTACAGGAAGTTTCTGAAACATATTACAGTCTATTTATGAAAACTTGTATCAGAAAATAAATCAACAAAACAAAACAAAAATAAAAGATTGTTTTCTTGAGTTTTGCCTTTATACTGACTTTTGTGGCTAAGAAACTTGCAGTCACTCATTTGACCACTAGATGGCAAAACTATATCTGGTTAGATGAAATGATTCTGGAATACCCCTGTTTTCTTAGCTCTGCTATAAATTGGCAAATGGCTAGTTACTTGACCAAGTACTGTACACATTTATAATAGACATAAGTACGCGCTAATCTGCTCATTGATTTAATGGAGATTTTTGATTGTTGAAATAGTCAAGGAAGGTTTCATGGAGTAAAGGGGCTGCTTGAAGGAAGGATTTGATTTGAGTTACAAACACTACAAACACTATTTTAAGCACTTACTGGTGTGTGTGTGTGTGTGTGTGTGTGTGTGTGTGTGTGTGTATGTGTGTGTTAGTCACTTTAGATACAAAACTAGAAAAACCATTAACTGTTCAAAGAGATTACATTTTAGGGAGGGGGCAGATAAATATGTAGATAGATAAGTGCAATACATCAATCAATAAGCATTTATTGAGCACCTATGATATGCCAAGCATGGGGTACAAATACAAAACAAATTAGCAAAACAAACTCATGGAACTTACATTTTAACTAAATTACATACCAAGTAATTTCAATGGGAAGACAAAATATCACAAAGTATTAGGAATAGCCTGACGCAGGCAATGACACTATGGCTTTACCCTTGAGAGAAGCTAGGAATTCTAAATGGTCATGATGAAGAGAGAATGCACTGTATGCAGAGGAAATGTCCTGCCCATTGTAATCCATAGTTCACCATGAATTTTTTAAGTATGTATCCCGTGCTGGGTAGTAGGGATGCAAAGATAAAATGAAAAAGAGTTTCTACCCCTAGTAGTTTATAGTCTGCTGGAGGAAGCAACATGCATGCATGCATGCATGCATGAATGAATAAATAAATGAAAACATTAGTTGAGTATGGACTGTGTTCTAGGAGGAAGACAGTGGGGAAATGAATAGCAATCTGAGACAGTCTCTGCTCCTAAGGAGCTAATATTTTCATTGGAGGAAATAACACATATAGGAAACTTCAACTGATGATTTCATCTTTTTTCCCCCAACAAGGGATGGAAAGGGGCTACCCCCTAGTAGATTGAGGTTTCTGAGTTCTAATTCAGAAGTGGGAGAATGTTGCCTTGCAAGGGGAAAGGAAAAGGAATCATTTGGTAAGGAATACAAGGAGGAAAGGCTAGCAGCAGTATCTACTCTACCATATAAATCCCATCTGGGGCTATGGATGAGCATTTTATAGTATCCTTTCCATAGATCTCAAAGGCAACTGAACTCATTAGGTATATGAGGATTTACTGTTAATTACCCCTATATCATTACAATATCTTCCATATGTTGCAAAAGGTGTACATATTATTTCTCCTAAAAAAGGATAAGTTTATTGAAGACAAAGGCTGTTCAGTTTTGACTTTATAGCTCTTCCTCTAAAACCCAGGACTGGCAAATAGTAGTCACTTAATACATGTTTGGTGATTTTACCATATTATATGAATAAAATACATATTTTACTCACAACTATATGGGTAAAAATATTAACTTTTTCTTATTAAAAATAGACCTTATATCTAGAAATATCTGTTGTTAAAAGCACATTGACCAGATGCAAATTTATGGAAAATACTTTTGAAATTACAAAGTACAAACATGTGGGCAGATATGAAGACTGGATTGGGCATTTTTCCCTTTTAAAAGATAAATCTGCCCTGGTGAATAGGATTCTACTAATTAGATTCCATTTAAAACATTGTCTACCAGTTCTTTTTTCATATAATATTCTATTTCCATCCTTGACATTGTTGCCAAGGTAAGCTACAACATTTTATGTTGTAGTGTTTCTCCTTTTTTAAAGATGTGCTTGACAAGCCAGAAGATATTCCTAATCTGAAATAGCACTAACAGCATTCTTGCCTAATCAGCATGCCAACCAATCACTTCTAATACAATCAGTAATGCTTCAAAGACTTCTACTTCATTTTGCGTTCAAATATGTGTTGTGAGTCTATAGCATCCAGTGTCTTCTACTAGGTCTTGTGGAGTTATGTAACAAAGGATCATAAAATCATAGATTTAATGATGGAAGAGACTCTAAGGCAAGATTTCTTACATGGCTATTTTGGAGAGGCCTACATAAGATGACCCAGTTTGCCTAAGTTACAAATGGAAGAGTGAATATTTAAACTGAGGTCCTCTGACTCAAAATATATTTTTTTTCAATTTTTTCAATTTTATACTCATTTTTAACATTCTTTTTTTTAAAAAATTTTGAGTTCTAGATTATTTCCTTTTCTTCCTCACCTGCCCTATTCCACTGAGAAGACAAACAATCATAGTAACTATAACATGTAAAATCAAGCAAAACGTATTTCCATATTAGTCAGGGCACATATACCCCACCCCACACACACACAATGAGGTTTCCCTAATTATCTCTTTCAATTATATTTATTTTTGCTTTTGTTTTATTTGAAATCATGATGGCCACCCCTGCCTTCTTTATTTTGGCTGAAGCATAATATTCTAACCCTTCATTTCAACTTTCTGTGTGACTTTCTGTCCCAAGTATGTCTGTTGTATACAATATGTTGTTGAATTTTGATTTTTAATCCATTCTGTTATCTGCTTCTGTTCTATGAGTGATCTTATTTCATTTACACTTACAGTTTTCATCATTAAACTCTGTATTTTGTGTTGTCTAATCTTCTCTTTCTTATTATCCTGTCCCTTGTCAAAAGCTGGTTAGGCTTCTAATCACTGCCCATCACAATCTGCCCTTCCCTTTATTATCATCCCTTTATCTCTTCTATATCTTTTATCCCTTTTCCCTTCTATGTCCTATTGGATAAAATAGATTTCTATGCCCAACTGAGAAACAATATAGTATAGTCTATAGAATGCTGACCTCAAAAATCAAAGACCCTTAAAATCTCACCTCTGATGGCTATAGGAGATGTAACCCTGAATGTGTTACTTAAATACTTGGTGGCCTAGGTGCTCCTTCAGACTATAAACTGTAGAAAAGATGCCAGTCTGCTAGAATACCAGTCTTGGAGTCAGGGGGAACTGAGTTCAAATCTTGTTTCAGATACTTAGTAGCTGTGTGACTCTCTGAGCAAGTCAATTAACCCTGATTGTCTCCCCAACCCCCAAAGAAACCAAAAAAAAGTGCCACTCTGAACTAGTAGGAGTTCCTTTTCAGGAGCTTCTTCAATGAATCCTTGGTCCAGTCAAAAGGTAAAGTTATGGGGAAAAAAAACACAAAAATTCTTTACTAAGGAACAAAGCTAAAGCCTTATCCTTTTCCAGAAAAATAAAGCCAAAAGGGAGAGATGAAAAAGTATGAATTTTATGGAAACTTATGGGTATCACTAGAGGGACTAAGGAAATTACATAGGATGAGCCCTAGACCTCCAAAGACTTAAATATATTCCTTTTTGATGTATAATTAGAGAAGCACTTTTCCCTTTAGCTAGTAACCAACTATTTAATGGCCTCTGATTTCTATTGGATATGTGGTGTTTATATCTAATAGTAATGGCAGTTGGCAGGTATGGATCTATACATATATCTGTCATTATTATAAATATATAGGGGTTAACTCTTACCTCATTATATTAATATTTAATTCTTAAATATGTTAGAGTTTTGTACCCATTATTTCAAGTTAAGAAAAAAATACAAATTATTCTGCTATTATATCCTTTTCTTAAATAAGAAAAATGAGGCACAGCATAACATAAGGAGGTTTGTCATGGTCACATATCCAGTAAATATCAGAAGCAGAATTCAAATCTAGGACTTCCCAACTTTCAATATAACATTTTATCTGCTATACCATGTTGCTGATTAAAAGTCTATAAACATGGAAAGTAACTCATTTCCTCTATTTCCATGGTCAGGTAGAAAAATATGAAAGTCAAGCACTATAATCTAAGTAGTTTTAATAGATCATAATAATTCACTAAAATCTGAGAATTTGATATTTTACGTGTCTGTGCCTATAAGGTTAAGTATAAAGAAAAACAGATTTATCTTTTGTTTGTCCTTTGTTTGCCATGAATATAATACTTATACTCTCTAAGGCTCTGTTTGTTCATCTGTGAAATGATAATGAGTGCAGGTAGATGGTAAAGTGGATACATCACAGTCTTGAATTCAGAAAGTTCAGATCCAATCTCAGATACTTAGATAGTTGTGTGATCACCCAGTTTGCCTCAGTTTCCTCAACTCTAAAATGAACTGGAGAAGGAAGTGGAAAACCACTCTAGAATTATTGCCAAGAAAACTTCAGATTGGGGTCATGGAGACATGACCGAAAACAACAACAAAATGATAATAATACCTGTGATTCTTATTTTGTAGATTTCTGTGAGGCTCAAAACAGCCTTCGAAGTTTTCCCTACCTGCTCTTTATGTTTTGTTATAGTCTCATGAACAATTTCAAATACATGGTGGTGGAGGATGGTACTGAAGGACATCCTACCAGAGGAATTGTGGAATGGGTTTGTAGAAGGTCTCCAAGCTCCAGAGAAGGACCAAAACTATAAGGTTAAATGCCTATTCCTCTACCCTTGCATTTCAAAATAATTTCAGTCTGTGAATCCCATGCTAAAATGGAAAAGGGACTTTAGTTTCAGTGAAGAGAAACAGCAAAGGATCCACAGATGGTCACTTAAATGGCTGGTGCCATTACTCACTTATTAAATATAAAGAGATTCTATTTTCTCCCTAGTATCTTTCATTAGGTAGGACAACCTACCTAAGGAAAAAGATTATTTTAAAAATCCTTGTTTGTAAAGTAGAAATTAGCACAATGGCTCAGCACTTTATAGTGATTGAAGCATCCATAGTAGGTGCTTAATGAATGATTATTTATGCCTTGACTTAATCCTTAAAGAAATAAATAAATCCAGGGAATAAATTTGAGTACTTTAAAAGCAAAAGTCAAAAGTTACTATTTTTAAGGTCTCTCTCTCTTCCCTATGGCCTTTTCCAAAACTGCCACTCTCAGTGTGTTAATATAGTCTTCCAGTGAGAGTAGTGAAGCTGGCAGCCAGAGCTGTGGTCAGCTTCCCACAGAGAAGTCACTTTGCTGAATTTGCCATCCTTCAAATCAGCTGACCTTTGTACTTGGCAGCTCTTTCCCTTATTGGGGGGGGGTCTGATTTCAAAAGAGTCATGGTCACTTTTAAGACAGCTTGTTAGGGGTGAATGTAAGGGCAAAGTAGCCCAATGAAGTGGAATTTTCCCTCTGCCTGTCTAATATGAAATACCAGGATGGGTTTAAATGTGTGTGTGTGTGTGTGTCTGTATGTCTGTGTGTGTGTCTTTGTATGTCTATATGTTTGTGTGTGTCTGTGTGTGTGAGACTGTCAACACAGTGGGGGCAGGGTGGTAGAATCTGGATGGGACTTTTCTTTGTGTAAATAACAGAATGGGACTTTTCTTTCCCAAAGGATAAATTTACTCCCTCAAAGAGAACAATATCCTGGTCCAGGAACCCTGACTCATATAGTTATTATTACAGCTACAGTTTTCTAAGCATGGGGAGCGGAGGGGGAAATGCAGCAACAGCTACAACAATAAGCTACTCTGTTCACCACTTCTAGAATTTCTTATCAGGATTATTCCCAATTTACCACCTCAAAGACTTCACTGGCATTATCTTTCTCTTGCCAACTGAGCACTTTTAAGGTCTTAGGGAATAATCATAATTAACTTTATCATTAATACTAGAATGATTACTAATTGTTTCATCATTACTACAATTGCTAATAATACCAATAATTCTTATTCATATAGGTCTTTATAATTTACAAAGCAGCAACACAGTAAGGAGTTGGGGATGTACTTGCCTGTGGAAGAAACTGTGTGTCCCCAAATGAGGGAAAATAAATTAGTAATTTATTAATGTTAAAATTGACACTGGATTAACCAGGAGATCAAACTTCTTATTTGGGGGTTCTAAAACAACTTTTGAACACCTCAGATTGTTGCTTTACATGTACAAAACATTCAAAATGCCTTGGGCAAATCTTTATTTATACTTTGATATAAGAAACAAGAGACTTTTGTGCCAATCCATGGGAAAGAGTTGCAGATATGGTAAAATATTGTACATTCTGGAATCACCTCAGGAGTTGAAAATTGTCTTACCTATGGGAAACAACTGGCCCAAATAGGAAGTTTATTGACTGAGATTTAAGCTAACCTAAAAAAAATTGCCCAACCCTTAGAGGATGATTAAATTAGAGTTGTGGAGTCCTATAGAGGTCATCTAATGAACTCTTCATTTTGCAGATATAGAAAAAAGAATTTAGAGAACTTACACAACTTTCCCAAAGTCATAAAAGTTGTAATTGGAAGAGCTGGGATTTGAACTCAGATCATTTGATCCTAAAATCATTACACTTTTCATTATGTATTGTTAACATTTTTTTCATAAGACAATGGTATTGTGACTTTCCCAAGGTCACACACCTAGTATCAAATGATTGAGTCTGAATTTGAACTCAGAACCTCGTGACTTCAGGGTCAACACTCTATGTACTGTGCAACCTAACTGGCTTGATTGTTATCATTCTTACCTGCTTTTTCCCCTTTCTTTTTTTTCCTCCTACCCCAGTGTTCTTACTCTTAACTTAATAGGACATGTTCCCTATTTCACTACACAGCTTGGGCACCCCTACTTAGTGAAATCTGCCTGTCTCCCTTCCTTCTAATTCATATGCAACTTTGAAATTCCAGCCTAAAGATCATGAGTTATTAAATGTTCAGAGGATGGTTAGCATTTTTTAGCAATACATACTATTGTACAGTTAATAGAAGACTGTATAGTATGAGCACAACTTTTATGTGTACTGGAAAACCAAAAAAATCATTTGACTAGCTTTATTGTAATATTCGTTTTATTGCAGTGGTCTGGAACTAAACCCAAAATATCTCTAAGGTATGCCTACGGTTGATAATGCTTTGCTTCTCCCTCCATCTCTTATTTCTAAGCAAGAAGTGGAATCCAAACTGAGAATAAGGAAAATTCTTTGGGTGAAAGGTAACCTAAGAATCTCTTCTCATACCCTATGGAGCTCTCTAGTCTCAGAGATGATGGATTAAAGAAGGGAAAAGTCAATGAACTTTGTTTCTTTTAGCTTTTAGACAGGGTCATTTTCCATATTACAACAATGAACTCTGGGTACCCAAAACTGTCCTGGATCTTTTTTTTTTAATCTCTACATTGGCCTACTTTCTTTTCTTTCTACAATCTCTCACTAGATGATCTCATCAGCTACTATAAGTCTAATTCTCATCTTTGTGCAATTAGTCCAATTAATAACCCTACAATAATCTTTAAGTGATCAAGTTAAAGGAAGAGTTGGTCAAAACATCAAAGTTCATTCTTGTCCTATTTTAAGAAATTGCCACAGGCACTTCACCCTTCAGCAACCACCACCCTGACATTTCAGCAGCCATCAAAATCAAGGCAAGAACTCCACTAGCAAAAAGATCATGAGTTATTAAAGGCTCAGATGATGGTTGGCATTTTTTTAACAATACATACTACTGCACAGTTAATAGATGACAGTATAGTATAAACACAACTTTTATATGTATTGGGAAACCAAAAAATTCATGGGACTGGCTTTACTGCAATATTCATTTTATTGCAGTGGTCTGGAACTGAACCCACAATGACTCTGAGGTATACCTATAGTTGATAATTCTATATTCCTCCCTCCATCTCTTATCTTTGAGACATTATTGGCAACCACACAAAAAAATTACAAAGGTGTCCAGGGCAATCTCTTCTAGTTAAAACTGGATACCTCTATTGATGAGAAAAATCAGCAAAATTCACTCAGTATCTATAGTATTGAGATAATAATTATAATCTGGTTTCAGATAAACCACATTTGAAAGAAAGTTATGACTCATATTTAGACTATTATTGAACTTAACAATGAGGGATCACCTCAAAAATATTTTTTCACACTTTTTGTCATAGATCCCTACCATGAAATGCTTGATATATCTCTAATTTCCTTTGGAAGTATTATTTTAAAAAGTTATAACTCAATCAATGAATTATTAGGTGGCATTTTTTATATAATGAAAACAAAAAGGGATCTCTACTATTGAAAAGCTGATTTCTCAAAACAGTATGTTCAGTACCTAAAGAGATAAGGGAGAATGTTCTGGATATGGACTGAAGAGATGTGTTTGATGAATGATTATGTCTAAGTCCCTTGTCTTCCCTGATCATCCTCAGTTTCACTGTCTGCAAAATGACTCTAACGTCTCTAGTACCCATCTTATATTGTGATTGAAAAATCAAATGAGATAATATGCATAAAAAGCTTTTGAAATCTTAAAACACTATATCAATACAAATGATTCTAATTTTATCATTGTTTTAGGACTAGTGCAAATTATGGCTCTGAAAAGAATATCATGGTTTTGAAAAGAAATATGACTAGAAATTTAGAAGTTCTGAATTTTTAGCTCTAACTGAACTGGGGCAAAGCACTACCTTCTTTGCTTTAGTTCCCCACTGTTGACATGATTGAGATAATCGTAACTATTATCTAGTGAGGATAATGGAAATCATTGACTTTGAGACTCTGGCTGTGCCACTGTGGAATTATTTGCAAGATGGCTGGGTTGAAAGGTCCCCAGGGTACATATTCTGCTTGATTCTTTCTTCCTTGTCTGCTGCCATCTGAGAATTAATTTTAAAAAATAGCTAGAATGTGTTTAAAGCTTACTTGGAAAAAATAGTCTAAGATTTTAGAATAATGGTAGTGACATCCCCATTATCCAATAGACAGCAGTTTATGCTGGCTATGGTTTTTCCCAAGGAGCCAAATTTTCTGATCTGTGTTCTATTTAGAATTGAAAAGACCTTGAAAGTCTTATCTGATTGTGTCAGTTAGTTGTGTAGTACAATAATCTGGTGGACTAGTTGCAGTACTTATTAGATTCATGTGTTTTATGGGAAATGAACTCATGAACTTTTAGCTCTTTACCAGTGATCTAGAGAGATGGATTCTTGATATATTTCTCTCTTATTAAAGCTGTAAACCTGGCTCTCTGCACAAATTTAGGTATGGCAGTGTCTGTGGGATATTTACCTTCCTTGACCTCTAAAGGGATCAAGGAACTGAGGATGTTAATTTTACTTTATGCACTGGGGCTTGGGATTCTACCTCACTTCTTCATGGATCTCTGATTTTATCAAATGGGTCATAGTCCCTACCAATGTATATTAAATTTCTTTATGACTTAAGGAGGAAGTCCTAGAGATGGAAAAAAGGAGTACAACATTACACTGTCTGATCTGAAAATGAACCCTTCAAACTTGGATTAGGCTGATCCATGGAATAATTATCACCAGTCCATAACTGAAGCCTTTATGATTTAACAGTACATCAGTGAATAAGCAACTGAGGCAGGGAATATGCTAGGTTCTGGGACATAGCAATAAAAATAAAGCTTTCCTTGCCTTCAAGGAGCCCACATTCTATTGGGAGAAGCAGTTTATATATGGATATAAATGTATTTCAAGTAGATAAAAAGTAATTTCAGGAGGTTAGAGAAAGATTTTTTTTCAACTAAGAAAAAAGACAATGTATGTTCATTGTTAACCTAGATTTACTTTCATGCCAAACAGAGATATTAGAATATTAGTTGTTAAATCAGTTGGTTTTGCAGATTCATCCCAGGAAGGAGAGTTCCCCAAACATAGATATTGATGCATAGGTCTTATTACATAGAAGTGAATTGAACCTATAGCTGAGAATAGAGAAAGCTTAGAATGATCATTGTCCATTGATTTAAGAGTACTTCTGCCAATCCAGTCAATGATTGGGGAACCTAGAGTGGAATGACAGGAACAAAGCACCTCCAACTGCTGCAAAAATCATGGGAATCTAGTCCCATAGAGGTCGGGTGATCTCATCCATAGGTTCAGAGGCATGTGCAAAAACCTAAACAGAAGGGGACATTGAATATCAAAGGTCAAAGGGAGAGCTAGTTAAAAGGACAAGCTTTAGATGAGCCAGCAAAAATAGAGAATAATAAAGCAAGACCAGAAAGTGCCCATGAGAATGTAATTGCTATGGGTCCAGAGAATGGTCAAATAATAACTAAAATTTATATATATATATAGTTTTAAGGTAAGGGGTAAGGGAGTGGCAAAATCTGAACCCTTAAGGGAGATAGCTTTGGGATGCTGATAAGGAAAATGCATACAGGACAAGATTGATTTTCTAGTTCTTTATTAAAGGTAAGGTATTCTAAAAAATGCCTAAGCTCAGAAATTTAGGAAGGAAGTTCTAGTCTAAGAACTCCATATTTCTGCCCTCATATAGGGGCTAGAAAAATAGATGGTGGAGACTGACCAGCCAAATACATAGCAATGACTGGAACTGAGCTAACATTAACATCCAGAGTGGAAGGGAGTGAAGCAGAAGAAAAGAGAGAATAAAGAAGAATGGACCCAGTACCTTAAAATTAATGCTTCAGAGAAGAATTAAATCATTACAAACTTTGCAAGGTATAAAAAGTTTCCTACTTTGATCTTTGCTCCTACTAGCTATATATTTCTGGGATAATTTAGTTTATACTATTTAAAATGCCCATGATGGAATGTGTTTCCTTTTTTTAAACAATATATTTTTAAAAGAGAGATAAAAAAACACTGCAGGCTACGTCGTGCAGAGATTTGAGTTTTAGAGATTCCAAAGATGAGAGGTACTGATGGTGATGAGATCAGAGGATAATGACCAAATTCAACTAGGTCTTGTATCCTATTCTCGGTTGTCTTCCCTTCGCTCTCCATTGAAGTCCTCATTCCCCACTTCAACAATCTTCTCTTTGATAAAAAACAAAGCTATAGGACAATGGCAAATTGGCGAGAAGTGAAATTATAGAAAGGGCTTTTCCATTCTGCCAGCCTTCATCAAGTCATAATCTAACTGAGCCTCAGTTTCCTCATGAAGTTTTTCAAATTTGAAAGGAGTACAGAAAAGGCTTTATAATTGGATATGTTGTCTTTACAAGATTACTTAGCCATGAGGTAAATGGAAAAGTTCTATCTAACTACTAGCACCCAGCATTACACTCTGCTGATGCTAAATAGACATTGACTGACTTTTTAAATTTGGACTAGGTAAGAAACTCATTTGATTAAAAAGGATTCTTTAAATAGTCTTGTATCAGTCATTATGATGGAATTGTTATCTACTTATTTACATTTTTGGTGGGTGGTGGTTGGAATTACTCAGGTTTCTTGGGCGGGAAGGAGGGGGAGAATTTTTGTTGTTGAAGAGAACAAAATGATACAGATATACAGGATGGAAAAGGAGGGGCAGAGATTGGTGGGCTTTGTGGTGATCCTGGCCCTCCTTGATAAAAATGTTGAGGTTTATAAGCTGTGGTCTGAGTTAGGGAGACTGATGAAAAAGATGCCAAGGAGGTCTGAAGCCACAGGCCTTAGAAATGGGGGTGGGTGGGTGAGGTGACAAGGAACTGTATCTAAACCAAAATATTTGACTAGATCCTCCTCTCTTTTTTAGCCCAGATTCTTTGCTTTTTAAAGTTAAGCTTTGAAGATTTTTGTTGTTGTTGTTTTTGGAACACCAATGTTTTATTAATCCTGCTTCGGGATAGAAAACAGAATATTTAGATTCTTTGTTAATTATAGCATTGGATTTCTTGAATTCCTTTATTAGTCTTTTTATTGTAGGACTTTCTTTTGGTACTGCCCTCAATCTCCTTTCTTGGGTTTGCAGAAGAGCAACAAACCAGCCTGGGAGTAGCAGATGCTTCAGATCTTTGGCATCTGGTACATATTCTGTATACTTTCAGAGCAATGCTAAATGGTTGTGTATGCAACTTTTTTTGACTTAGCACAGGATGTTGATGCCAGACTTTTATATTTATAGAAAATAAACATACATAGTTAACAGTGTAATGACATTAACTCTCATAAAAGTAGTCATAAAGTGTAGAATTAAAAAGGAAAAAATATTTAGATTTTTTAAAATTTAAATTCATTCTTACCTGTGTTCGTTGTCCTCAGTTTGTGAAATACTAAGTCCTTGAGATAACAAAAGATGAGAAATGTATAGTCTCTGCCTTCATAAAACCTAAAGACTTCCTTGAATGCGAATTTCTTAATTTATTCAAATATAGATCCTAAACAGAGAATATCATAAAGACAAAGGAAAGTCAGACAAAGAACCATGAGAAATTTGAGAATGTGGGGCACATTTTCAACTTATGTCTTTGAAGATAGAGATTGTTTAATTTTTTTCTTTTTTTCCAGACTCTCATACAGTACCTAGTTATTAAAGAATGCTTGGGGAGTAGGGAAAGGGGGAAGGAAAGGGATTGATCAGAGAAAGTTCCATTGATGGAAGTGCACCTGATTTAGGGCTTGAAGGAAATATCTTCAACAAAGATAAGAGGGAATCTCCATCATTTAAAATGAATCCCTTGACATTCTCCTGGGAAAATAGTGATAGTTTACACATGTGTAGTGCTTTAAGGTTAAAATATGTCTTGTTTACAATAACCTGGTGAAGAGAAGGGATAGAAAGTACTGTATTATTGTTTCAAATTCATAGATGATGAAATCAAAGCTTGTCCATGGTCTCTGAGCTCAATGTCAAAGACTGATAACATTGATCTTCTGACTTGGAATTCCACTTCTCTTTTCATCGTAGTACACTGGATTTGCAGTAACCTAAACCTGCTCATTCTTTCAGAAGATAATAGTAGTTTGATGAACTGTGACATGCAGTACAAAGAAAAACCTGAATTTGCTTAGCACATTTATTCAGATACTGGACATATGAAAAGATGACCTAATAAGACAATATGACCTAACTTGCATTTGATTATTTCTATGAAAATGCCATGCAACTAATCTTCCTTATATGAAGTGTTCTTATAAGCCTAATTTTCTCTCAAGAAGCACTTTGGTATAATGGATAGAGTATTGATTTTGGAGTAAGAAAGGCCTGAGTTTAGTTTCTGCCAATGTCACACCAGCTTTGTGACCTTGGAGTTCCTTCTGCATTAATTTTCTCATCTATAAAATGGATAACACCTGCCTCACATGATTATTATGAAGATTAAATGAAATAGTGCATATAAATGGATCTACAGATCTTAAAGAGCTACAGTTTATAAGCACTAGTCATAATCATCTTGTTTTCTTTTTTTTGACGGGTTTCACAGAGAAAAGAAGAAGTACGCATTACCTGATAGTTTTCATTTATGTTTAGTCTTCTATGGCTCCTTGTACAGTTAAGATTAAAAAAGTTCTTTTTTGAAATTAAAATTGATGAGTTATTATTAATCCATATGTGAAGAGGCAAAGTATACCAAGGACCACCTTCAGCTACTCCATTGGTTTGTAGCACCACTGAACTCTGTAGCAAAACTTTGTGGAATAATTCTATCTGTGTGGGCCACAAAGAGTTAGTTAGTGCCAAGGATGTGGCTGATGGACCACCAAAGAGTTTTCAAAGTCTTTGCTTATACTCCAATATTCCTTGGTATGGTATACTAAATGGTATCACATTTTATCAGGATAGTTCACACCAGCAATTGACTTAGTCATGTTAATTGTAATAAACCTCTGTCTTTTGAGACTGGACCAAACATTCCAATGTTTGTTTGCTTTTTGAGATGTTCGCCCAATATGTGTCCAAGGAACTCCATCCTAAGTGAATGCAGGCTTCTTTGTAATCCATGTCCCTGCTAATTCAATTGCTATTCTTCTTTGAGGGGGTAAGTGGTTCAAGTTTTCTACTGCCTAGTACAGTATTTCTGCAATTTACCTTATGAGGAAGAGAAAGGATTTCTTCCATGACCTGTTAATTTAACACCTCCTACTTGAGAAGATGGATAAGCTGATTTCTCTTCTATTACCATAACTTGTAAATTGTTTAGCCTAAATTCAAACAACTAAAAATCTCAAACAGATTTTCCCCCAGGGGACAGCACAGTAAAAGTAAAGATCCTGAAATTTCTACTATACTTTTTTTTTGACTTTTGCAAGACAATGGGGTTAAGTGACCTGCCCAAGGCCACACAGCTAGGTAATTATTAAGTGCCTGAGGCCAGATTTGAACTCAGGTACTCCTGACTCCAGGGCCCCTGTTCTATCCACTGCCTCACCTAGCTGTCCCTCTATTATACTTTCTGAATGATCAAAGAAAGAACTCAGATTCTAATTATTTTTAGTGTCAAGTCTCAGGTTAATGACAATAGTAATCATTTTGTTGTTGTCATTGTTGATTCATTTCAGTTGTGTCTGACTCTGTGATCTCATTTGGGGTTTTCTTGGCAAAGATCCTAGAGTGGTCATTGCCTTCTTTACATCATTTTACAGATGAGGAAACTGAGGCAAGCAGGATCAAAAAACTTGCCCAGAGTCACACAGCTATTAAGGGTTTGAGATCAGATTTGAACTCAGAAAGATGAGTCTTATTTCAAGTCCTGTGGTCTATTCAGTATGTCACCTAGTTACTGATAATTATTTATATACATATATAATATAAAACTTTTAACATTTTTTCATTTGATCATCCTAATAGCCTCATGAATAAATGCTATTATTATTCTCATTCTACAGATGAGGAAACTGAAGTACAGAAAAGTTTAAGGACTTTCTCAGGATTACCCAGTAGTGAAAAGTCTAAGGTGGAACTGAATCTCAGTCTTTCTGAATCCAATATAATGCAATGCACAACCCCCTATTATTTCTCAAATAAAATCTCTATGAAGTTTTCCTAAGACCAGTGCATACTGATTCCCCCTTCCCTGAATCCTTACTTTAATTATTATCACTACTAATATCTTCACAGCTTATTCTTTGATTTCTGAAGGTTATTTCTTAGACCATATTCTCAATGAATGTTAGGAGGAAAGATTCCCTATAGATCAACTGGTTGAATCAATTCATTTCATAGATTCAATTGACACCAAGAAATGTAAAGTAATAGATAGTCCCACAGTCCCAACCATAATCACTGGCAGGTAATGATGATATTATACTTTATGTTTTCTTGAATGCAATTGGGTCTATTAGAAGGCATACTGCATAGAGTTCCAGGTCTGAAATCAGGAAGACTGATTCTTCTGAGTTCAAATCTGACCTTCTACAATTATTTACTGTGTGACTCTAGTCAAGTTACTGAATTGTGTTTGCCTCCATTTCCTCACTGAGCTGAAGAAGGAAATGGTAAACTACTCCAGTATCTTTGCCAAGAAAGATCATGAAGAAGTTGAACACGACTGAACAACAAATTGCATATGGGATATCATTTAAACCTTAAAACATTTTTATGAGGTAAGTACTGGAAGATTATTACCGCATTTTAAGGAAATTGAAGTAAAGAGAAACAAAGCTCAATTTAGTGCCAGAGGATCTGGGGTCACCTGTTAACTCTGCCACTGGATTCTTTTGTGATGTTGGTCAAACCAGTTAATCTCTGTGACCCCTAATTTCTTCAATTCCAAAATAAAGCAATTGAGCTAGATAATCTCAGAAATCTTAATAGTTTTAAGTCTGTGATCCCATGGTCTACAGTCACATAGCTAGTAAACATCAGATTCAGGTCTTTCTGAATCTAAATCCAATGCTCTATCCATTATAAATACTGCCTTTATAACCTAGAACTCAGACTCCCAGGCAAATACTCTTTCATGAAATCTTGCTGCTGCTCTCCAGGGATATGAGAGTCTTGAAGGCAAGAGCATATGTAACAGAGATTTTTCTTTTTGTTTTGTTTTTTGTTTTTGATTTTGATATCACCTATTGAACTCAATCCCATCAAAATCATTCAATAAATTATTTGGTTTATCGGTTGATATGGCACTTTCATCAAATCCAGTATAAATAAAGATGCTTGTCTCACACACACATTAAGATCCCATCCCAATGGCTTGCATATAACAAATGTCTAATAAATATTTATTGAATTAAATTCAATTGAATCCAGATTCCCTGAGTAATATCATAAACCCAATATGACTTGCCTGTCCATGCACATAATGTTGTTTTTTCTCGACTCCTAAATCTTCGAATCAAATGTATTCAAACTTCTTATCTCTTTATGTCAATATCTGAATAAATACCTATAGATCATTTCTCTAATTTTATAATTTTCTGAATCACTTAAAACCTCAGTACACTTAGGGGATGGAAAGAGTTCTAACCTAGGAATCTCAACCAAGTTAGAAGCACAGAATCTGAGAACTGAAAGGGTGGGTGGATGAGGGACTCAGCAACCATTTAGTCCAGCTCATATCAGAAAGAATTCCCCACTGTAATATCACTGACAAGCATCCATCCAGTCTCTGCCTGAAGACATTGAAGGAAGAAAGATCCACTACTCCAAGTAATGTATTCCTCATTTAGATGGCTATATTTGTTAGGAATTCTTTCCTAACTTCAGGTGTAGATTGATTTTTTGGTAGCATCCACCCATTGCTTCTAGTTCTTCTCTTGAGGATAAATTGAATAAGTCTAATCCCTCTTCCACATGAAAACCTTTCGGATTTTTGAAGGCAGAAATCATATTCCCCCTAGTCTCCTTTCTTCTAGGCTGAACATTCCTAGTGCCTTCAAACATTTCTCATCCTAGTCATCTTTCTCTGGATACACCTTTCCCTCCCCCCGCCATACACACACACACACACACACACACACACACACACACACACACACACACACATACACACACACACACCTTATCTATGTCCATTGCCGAGTTGTTGTTTTCCTATTTAAAATTGGATGAGGTGCAATGATGGTATGGAGTGTTATATGAAATTTTAATTTTTTTTTTGTCACTCAGGCCTTTTGCTTCTAATTACTTCCTACAGATCTAGCTAGATGCACTGAGAAATGTGCATGCATTTAAGGAGAAATTCTGGCTCCAGGTCAAGATGAGAAAAGTCTAGCATTGTGTTTCAAGGACCATGCGCTATTGACATTGCTTGTGTTTCCCCTATAGTGCAAAAATGTTAGGTGAAGTTTCTTTTGGCTACAGTCTTAAATTTCTCTCTCTCTTTCCTTTTTCTTCTCTTCTTTCATTTTGTCATCTTTTTCTTCTCTCTCTTTTTTCTGTCCCTTCCTCCTTCCTTTCTTTTTCCTTCTTTTCCTCCTTCTTAAGAATAGACTTTAGAATTTTGTTCTTTGTCACTATTTCTCCTTTCTAATTCTTCCAGACTGTTTTGGTGTCATTATTAAGTGGTTAAAAGCATATTTCTTTCATTTCACCTCCAATCATCTATGAACACTGCAAAAAAAAAAAAACAAGCAAAAAAATCCTCCTCTGTGGCTACCATCACAACAAAAAGACTGTAGGGAGAATGAATCGTTATGAACTAATAATTCTGTTAGACAATTTTGACTAGAAAAAGTTACTGAACTACACTCAACATGTTTAATGTTTTGCACAAGATTCTTCCACGCTCTGTGTACATTCTAGGAACTTCATTTCATACTGTTTAACAACCATATGAATTTGGAATATGTGCACATTGATTTTAATGACTCTCTCAACTGGTGTCTATTGAAGCATTTGTCAAGATTTAATGAGAATAATCTGGGCCTTGTAAAATCACCAAAGCTCAGAGCCAGAAGAAAATTCAAAGGTATCTTTTTGAGCTTATACATTTTGCAACATTACCCACAAATTGTAATTCAGGTTCTGAATGAAACTCTAGTATAGGGAAACCCACTATCTCCTGAAAAAGTCCATTTCACTTGTGGACAATATTAATTGAGCTAATATGATTTTCTATTGCTTACAAACTTTGCACCTAGTTCTGATCTCTAGGAACAAACAGAATAAATCATCTTTCAAAAAAAGTGGGGTGGTGGCAGTGACAGCAGTGATGGTGATAGTGGTGCTAAGACTAAATTATTTTTTAATTCCCTTCCTTCTCTGAATTTATAATCTATTTGAATCTATTCTTTCACACATGATAGGTTTAAAATACTTGAGGCGTAAATTGCCTCCAAAGAATAATCTATTTAAGCAACATTTTATGAAGATGTCAACTATTTGTGAAGTATAATGGAATGTTGACTTTTCTCATGAGGAGAATAAATGTGCTAATCTCTTATTAAAGAAACAAAAGATGATTTGGATTTTTAGAGGGATTTTTTAATGAGTTAATCATCTTTTGCAATGACATTGAATGGAAAATAAAATGGAACTAAGAATTCATACACTGACCTAGGCTTTGTCATTGGGCTGCCAAACTTCTTTCCATATTGGCTACTTTTATAAATGACTATATTTCTAACAGTCCTCAGTTGGAGGTTTTCAAGCTAATAAAAATGTCAAGTTAAGTGAGACAGTTAGTAAGACCATATAAATCCTGAAGAGGCTATAACTTTTGATGGTTCTTAGTTTGTGAATAACAAGTGAGAAGGGGAAAAATATAGCTGCTTTTGTAAGAAACTATTGAAGAGTAACTGTTTATTTCTTCTATATATTCTTGTAGGCTAAACTAATGTTTCAAGTTTAGAAATGTATCCTGAGAACACTTTAATGCTTGCAGTTTTTCTTGATCAAGAAAAGCAGCTTTGTGTGTGTGTGTATGTGTTTGTGTTTGTATATATATATATATATATATATATATATATATATATATATATTACAAGGAGAACCATTGAATAAAAACATTTAGAGTGTAAACCCAATTTAGATTAGTCTGGGAACAATATGGCCCTATCTATATGGGGCATATTGTGTATGCTATTTCTCTTCTTAAGTCTCTGTCAATTTTGCAATCATTAGGGTTGGAAAAACTCTTACATGTGAAAGTGGTCTTAAAGGAGAGATAGAATTAATAGAAGTGGAGATGTCAGAGTGAGGAAAGAAGGTCATGAAGACAAGGAAGATGTGTAATAATAGCAAAAATAGTAATAAACAATGTATGTAAGAGTCAGAGAGGAAATTGTTCTGATTGGAACAGAAATTTCATTTATTTGGGGAGAATGAAGAAACAAATACAGATATTTATTAAATACCTATACAAATGACTTCATCCATTCAACATTTTTATTAGTAATATGGATGAAAGCATAGATGGCATGCACATCAAAATGTGGAGCTAAAATAGACTATTAATACATGGCAAGATTAGGATCCAGAAAGATCTTGAAAGACTGGAACAACAGACTTAAACAAACAAGATAATCCTTAATTGGAATAAATGTAAAAATCTTCCACTTAGGTTCAAAATAATCAACTCCAAGGTCGGGAATGGAGGAGAGATGGCTAGAAAACAATTCATGTGAAGCAGACATTGAGACTTTAGTATATTCCAAGATCAACATGAGTCAAAAAATGTGATTCATCAATCAAAAAGAAAAGGTCAAACCACAGCTTCATTAATGTCATTATGATCTGCAAGGAGAGGTAATACTTCTATTGTCTCCTGCTGTAATCATACAAAATCCTGTATATCGTGTCCTGTTTTGAAAGTCACATTATATAGAAGGGGCACTGATAGACCTAAGTGTAACCAGAAAATGGTTACTGGAATAGTGGAAAGGTTCATATTTGGGTATACACATCTTGGTTGAAGGAACTAAAGATATGATATTTATTTTAAAAAAGTGACGGGAATAAATAATAGTAGTTTTTAAATAGCTTGAAGATTTGTCAAAAAGAAGAGAGTCTGTTTATTTGATTCTAAGGACCAGAATTATGAACAGGGAGTTAAAGTTATACATTTTGGATTCAATATAAGGAGAAATTTACCAACAGGTAGATGGAATGGATACCAGAGCAGGTATTTCTTTCAAAGAGGTCTGCTTGAACTTTATTGGAATGGAGGTTTTTGATGACAACTTGCTGGGGACATTGTGAGGGGATTCAGACTTGGATGGGGATTGGATTAGATTAGCTCAGGATCTTTACTAGATAAATTCTTTGAATCTATTCTACATAGATTTGTGTGTCACTCTCATTGACATGAGAATGTAAGGTACATACCAGCATGTTGAAAGAGGAACTTAAACAATTAGCCCATGATAGTTTGAAAAAAAATCCTCTTAGCCCTAATTTTCAGAAGTGTGGCTCACAAATCTATAGGCAGGAAAGAGATATTGAAATTAACTAATGAATTTGCCTGTAAAAATAATCTGATTAATTAGGATTAAAAAATTATTATTACTTTATCCAAAGTAGATGTTTATAATATAACTATCAGCCTCTTTTTTATCTCTGTAGAACCACATTGTATTTAGCTATTATCTTTTGAATTAGACCATGATATATAAAGAAAGATGTTTTATACTGAGTTATGTGTAACAAAACAAAACAAAAAAATGTCATTAAATGTTATGGTATTTTTAAGGGTGAGTGTTAATTCATGTTTTAAAACATATAACCATGAAAGAAATTTTAAGTGGATTTAATGGGTATAATTTGATAATAAAGGTGTAAAATTAATGTATATTATTTTTAATATTTATTAATTCACATCATGGGATTTATTCATGAATTCTTTGGATAGGATTGTGCAAGTTCAAATTCTTTTTTTTTTGTGCCTCTCACACCTTTCATGATCTTGGCTAAGCAAGAGAGAAACATGGTATTTATGTTTCTCTATGTTCCTCTTAAAGCACTAACTCTGCCTTGAATTTGACATTTCCACAGCATGGGGGCTTGTTGGCAGTGAAATCTGGTGGAGATCCAACCTTGGGAGGAATCCTGAATTAATTAACTAACCTGTCTGCTGAATACACAACCCAGGAGACAGATTCACAGAGTGGAACAATATTCCATTCTGACATGATGGAAAGCCAAATGAATGACTTTGGATTTGTGTTAGCTAAAGAAATAAAGGACTTTAAAGAGTCTAATATAGTTAATACATAAGAAAGGAGTTCTTCATCTCTGAATATTCAAAAAATCTTGGATGACCAATAGTTAAGGATTTTGTTAAAGGATTCCACATTGAACTGGGGATTAGACTATATCACTCTTAAGGACCCTTCAACTCTTTCTCTGAAATAGAAGTTGGCAATTATATAAAACTTATTTTTACTTATATTTGGTTATTCTAAAAGGAAAATAACAAAGAGTAAGTCCCCCTTTGTCGAGATGTCTTTAGAATAAGAACTGTTTTTAAGTCTTCAGATGAAATTTTCACTGGAAGTCACAGACAGCATGCTAATGAGTTTTACTTCTTTTTCTTGCAAAGTTGTTTCTGGTTCAAGTTTATACTTCTTTCCCTGAATGTCCCTCTCTTGTGAATTGCTTCTGCTGTCTCTTGTCTGAAAGGACTCCTTCGTTGCTGTCTAAAAGAAGAGGCAAAGAAAGTTCTCCTAAGAAATTTATTCTAAAACATTTCAATGACTAGTTCAGCAATGTGATTACAGAGTTTTCATTGTTGTCTGTCCACTGTTAAAGCTCATTGTCATTTGAGCAGATGCTTTGCACAGTGATGAAGTGTGGAATGGGGATTTTACTTCCCTTGTCATTTGGAAAATATGAAATATAGATTCTATGAAGCATAAAAATGTTTCCAAAAGTCCTTCTCCAGATACAAACTATTCCAGTGACTCATGGAATTAATGTTCAAGCACTGTCATCTCTCAGTTGTTCCATGCTTATTATCCTGTTTGAGGATTATCTATGCTGGTTGAAATAAATGATCAGCAAAAATACAAAAACAGAGGATTAAAGAAGGGAAAGAAGTGAAAAATCATATCTGTCACATGGTCCTGGCTTGTTAATCGTTCTGCTTTTATGGAATGGAGATGGGGAGATTTTCTGCAGTTTTCATTTGTCCATAAAGCATCAAATACTGATCTGGTATATACTCTAGATGCCATTGGTAACTCCAAAGAAAGAACTTAAAAGCTGGTTGGGGAGATAAGACTCATTTTCTAAACAGATAATAGCATTACAAGTCTGAGTATATAAGTACCAAGTGACTGATATGTATGATAAATGATAGAAGTTTTCAGAAGAGGAAATTTCCTATGTTCTGAAATGGTCAAGACAAGCTTCAGGTTATGAGTTGCATAGGAAAGAGCAGTACTATAAACAGTCTTGGAAATGTCTAATCTAATTTACTAAGGATTCTTAAGGTGGGGATGAGTGATTTAACACTGCAAAGTCACCTGGTTAAAAAACAAAACAAAGTTCAAGAGCTTCTAGATGTTGTTGAGGACTCTGCTGAAGTAAGAGTCATGATAACTTTGTTGTATATTTAAAAAGCAATATCAAGCTGTATATAGTAAATTTTCTCTTTCACATACAATCATCTTTTAAAAAATATATTAGCAGAAATGCTTGTTTTACTCCATAAATTAAAAATGCAATTTAAAAAGTAAAAAGACCTATAATTTAAAAGCTGTCCCTAGAGGTCTTCAAGCAGAGGTTAGATGTCTACTTACTTACTGAGCTTATTAGAAAGAGTTATTGACTAATATGATGGGAATAGAGTCCTTCACCCAAAAAAGATCCTAGTCTAGCATCATGCAGGTTGTTAGGTTTTTCTTAAAAGATCTTCTAGTTCTCAGATACTATCTAGCTTGTGACCCCGAACAAGTCACCAAACCCCATTGCCTCCAACAAACAAACATGCAAAGGTACCTTTACTGTCTTTGAGATTTAATTGAATCAAAGGAAGACCTAGAATATTTATATATCTTCTGGACTGGCTAAATAAAAACTGGGCATGGAATCGAAAGTATCTAGAAGTGGTATAATGAAGTAATATATATATAATATACTTTGCAAATCGTATAGTGCTCTGTAAGTATTATTATCTATTAGGTTGTTGTTATTGCTAAAATTTTATATATTGGTTAATGGAATGTGTTAGCTAATTGGATATAGTACATTGAGGATGGGGAAAAGCAAAAGATGAAAAACTAAATTAGAGAAAGTCAAATTAGGAAAAAGGTTAGTTTTTTCCCCAAAGGCATAAATTATTGAAGTTTGAGAATAGTCAGGAATTTTGATACCTGAAAACTGATATAATTGAGATAAGTATTATAAAGTATTTATATACCTGAAACATAATAGATGTTCCTTTCTTCCTCCTTTCCTTTCTTCCTTTTACCTAGTAGAATAACCTGCACATAAGAGATATCTAAGAAATGATTGTTGTATGACTGAATCTGTTTTTGTGTTGATTAATTTAACCTTCAAGGTTGCATCTGTGTGAGTGTGTGAGATGTGTGTGTGTGTATGTGTGTGTGTGTGTGTGTGTGTGTGTGAGAGAGAGAGAGAGAGAGAGAGAGAGAGAGAGAGAGAGAGAGTTTCTGTTGAGGTGCATTAGGAAGCTATAACTTTGGCTGTTTTTTAACTGTTTGAGCCAAAATGACTCAATGGAGCCAGAGAAGTCAGATGTCACAATATTCTGGTAGGTCCACATTCACTATATGCTGAACACTGGTATTACTGTGACCTTTTATTTTCTCCAGAAATTGCTATTATTTTGGCATCACATATCACTTACATCAAAGTACTTCCATTAAATAATTAATTGTGTACGCTGTTGGGCTAAATGGTTGCACATAGAACTCTTCTCCACCTGCTACAGCCTCCAGTTTTATGATAGCTTTATTGACATATTGCCCTTTATATAGGACATACCCATAGTAGACTAATAGACTGATAGACCAGATGGTGAAATGTGAGATAAATGCATATATGGAATGAAAATGAGTAAATGTATCTGAGTTCTAACTGGGAAGGGCAAATTAATAAGCTCAGATTTATGCAGTGCTTTAAGATTTGCAAAGCATGTTATGAATCTTATCTCATTTGATCTTCCCAGCAACCCTAGTAAGTAGGGGCTAAAATATCTCCATTTTATAGAGGAAGAAACTAAGACAGATTTTAAGTGACTTACTCAGAGTCACATAACACAAATGAACAACCTGCTTTTCTCTGATTGATTTGAGGTTTTCTTGAATAGATGGTATTTGAAGTGGTGGTTTGGGATTGGTCATATTGAGTTGGATAAGATGGGAATTTCAAGATATGGTATTTCTTTTCAAAGGCCCAAAGATGGAAATAAGATTATTGTGTTGTAGAAGTATTGAACTAAATTAAGTAGAGGTATTTTTGAAAATTTTATTTTATAAAGTAAAATAAACATTTTCACATTGTATAAAAATATTACACTTGAAATGGCAAGTCTAGCAAGATTGGGGAAAACTGTAAAACTCAAATAATATCTTTAATAAAAAAATTAAAAAAAGAAATGGCAAGTCTACTATGTATAACTTGTTATATACCTTTTGAATGTATAATAATTTTCATGCAAATTTATTTTTTCCCCTTTTTTCTTTCCATCTCCCATCTTGCCCTAGAGGTGACTACTGTTAGATACATAGTTGTATGTATGCATATGCACGAACACATATATGTACACTCATAGATATAAACATATATACAGACATATGTATATTTTTGGGTAAAATCATTCTATACATACTTTTATTTGTCACTTCTTTCTCTAGATACAGAAAGCATATTCCTTCAAGTATCCTTATAGTTAAAACAATATTGCTACTACTGAATACAATGTTTTCTTGGTTCTGTCCATTTTACTCCACATTATTTAGTGTAAGTTTTTTCATGCCTTCATAGTATTTCTAATATTGATATGGAATGTTCAAAACAATAAGAAAAGTGAAAGAATCTGGAGTACTCTATTCAAGAACTCTCCAGAATCTTAGATGACTTTAGGAGATCATCACTTAGAGTTGGGAGGGTTCTTAGAAGCCAATTCTCTCATTTTGCAAATGATGAAATTAAAGCTTAAAGAAATTATGTTTTGGGAACCTAGGTGGTACAGAGGATAGAGCACCAACCCTAGAGTCAGAAGTAACTGAGTTTAAACCCTGCCTCAGATAGATAATAATTACCTAGCTGTGTGACCTTGAGCAAGTCACTTAAACTCACTTAAACCTTGCAAAAACAAAACGAAATTTAAAGAAGTTATATTTTGACCATGGTGAAACAAGTACTTTTGTGACAGAAATCAAATTTGAATTCAGGTCTCTGATTCCAAATCTAATTATCTTTCTGCTGTACTTGGCTGTCTCTCATCATTTTTCAGAATCTGTCTATTGCTATGGATAAGGCCTTCCAAAAGTTTGATGTCTATTTTCCCAAAAAAGGACTTAAGGAGGAAGATTTCCAGTCAGGAATTATTTTTTAATGTCCAGATCTATGATTTTGTTGGTATGGAGAGCATGGCAGCTCTCTCCAGTGATGTAGATTAACTATTAAGCTAGCTGCTTAGGAATATTAACCGAGAAGTTACGTAAGTGCCTAAAGTCACACTGACATTATATATTAGAAACAAAACTTGAATCTATATCTTCCTGACCATGAGATCAGTTCTTAATCAATTATACTGTCTTGTAGAAGATAAAAAGAGCCTTGCTAACCCCATAAAGTGGCTATCTGGGACCAGGGATTTTGTATTGAAAGCAAAGAAAGATTGTCTAAATAATATACTGACTCTTAGCTAGGGTCATTCTACTGTCAGGGATGTAGAAAAGAGCATCTCAGTTACTTTACTAGAGAACATGGGCAACTCAGCAAAATATACGAGATGCTTTAGCCATACTTGAGATCAGGTCACAATGGCTCCTGATGTCTTATTGAATGTCTTCTGTTCCAATATGTCCTCTGAATTTAAGTCTTCTTTTGCTGTTTCCATGGTAACCTGTAGAAGAGTATAGCCCAATATCCTACAGTTTGACTAGCTGGCTTCTGAGTTTCCATCCAACTCTGATGTTCTATGATTCTGACTCTGAATTAATAATGAAAAAATACAGTTGGGCTAAGGTATCTTAAAAATATATATTAGACAAGGAAAATCTGGAATCAATCAGGAAATAGTTGTTTAACCCCTAAAATGTGCCCAGTATTATTCTTAGTTCCATAATCTATGCCATTCCACAAATGCCTTATAAAATAATTGGAGAAGTAAGACTAACATAACTAAATCTATTATTAAGTGAAAATATACTGTCATTTTTCCCCTAAAGGGTTTGATATAGACAAACTAAAGTAAAGGTTTAAGCAAGGGAATGATTAATGGTTGCTGGAATAGTTAAGAGGGCTTCATAAGGAATATGGTACAAAATCTTGAACTGAACACTAAGGAAAAGAAATTATGTACATGTAGAATATAAGCTCCTAGAAGATAGGGTCTGTTTTAATTTTGTCTTTGTATTCCCAGAGCTAGAACAATATCTTGCAGGTAGTAGGTGCTCCAAAAATGTTTCTTGGTTATATTGGATTAGATATGTAGAGTGTGAATAATTAGAAGAAAAATGCAAGAGGGTATTCCAAAAGAGGGAAACAACAAAAGTGAAGGAAGGAATTTCTATTAAGCTTTAGGGATCTACTAGAGTGAAGGTAAGGTTGGAGGTGACCCTAAAGATTTTAAATTAGAGAGTTAGAAATATATGAGAGGGTTAGAAGTAGCCTAGCTGAGACTAATTCACCAGAGGCCTTTTTAAGGTGGACAGAGATATACTTTTTTTTTTAGTTACTTCCTAATTTTTAAGGGAATGATCATTCATAACTTACAATCCTAAAACAAAAAAGAACTTTAATAGATTGTACCAAAATCTACAGTTATCCATGCCTCCATGCTTCCATTTTTGGGGGGGTTCCATTTGATTTTCTAACTTCCTATATTTAAAATAAATACTATGAAGATCCCTGCCCTTACTGAAGAGGCAGTAACCAGATTTGGTTACTTGTTAAGTGATTAAGTAGCAAAGCCCCACAGAGCCCTGCAACATAAGTTTTCTACCTTTCAGTGTCCTTAATGGTAGTTCCATATGAATTATGAAGGAAAAAAAATCATGCCAAGTCAAGAAGATTAAGTGTCAGTGTGTGTGTATGTGTGTGTGCATGTGTGCTTATGTGAAAACAAATGTATACATCTGTGTAAAAGGCTGTTGCAGCCAGTGGAAAGAGAATAAGTTTTCCTTTCCAATTTTCATGATAATGAAAACCAAGTCACTCATTAGGAAATATCCAAAATTGGTTTATGTTCTGTTGCTTTTCTAAGTAAGTACCCCCCCCAAAGGTTGGCCTTTCATGCTTCGTTGTCATATAGCAGGAAGTAGTTCCCAGCTGTCCAGTTCCTCCTTCTGTCATGCCACCCTTGTTATTTGACATCTGTTATCCAAATGTGACAAAATAGTTTATTTTCTGTTTGATTTCCTGCCCAAGCTGATTTGGAAACAAAAGAAGACTAGATTCTTTTCTTTCATGTAGATACCTTAATAGCCTTATCACCAAGCTATCATAATGAGATCATGGTGACAGCGTGGGGCTGAGACAAAAATGGAAGGATAGTGGAGTAGGGGAAGTAGCTGGGAGATGAAGGAATATGAAAAATTGTTATTACTTTTGTCACAGTGTCTTAGATAGCAGCACTGCAATGAAGGTTTATAAGATCATAGATTAGACTTTAGAGGTTTTCTAGCTCTCAATTTTCTCAATTCATATTTGAGAAAATATTTGAGGCACAGTGAACTTAAATAACTTGCCTAAGGTCAGATAGTATCAACAAGAAGAACTAGGATTCGAAAGTATATTTTCTGATTCCAAACCCAGTACTATCTCCACTGCATTGCGCTTCCTGAACTGAGATTTGTGACTAAACTAAGACGTAATCAGAAACAAACTAGGAAGCATCTAGGTGGATAGAGAGCTAGGTCTGGAATCAGGAATATTTGAATTCAAATTTGACCTCAGACACTGGGCAAATAACTTAAGCCTGTTGCCTCAGTTTCCTCAACTGTAAAATAAGCTGGAGAAGAAAATGGCAAATCACTCTAGTATCTCTGCCAGGAAAACTTCATGGATAGTATAGTCCACAGGGTAAGACACAATTGAATGACTAAATAATGACAAGAATAAATTAAGTAAAATTCCCCAACTTATTGTTCTCATTTTTCTGTTTTATATGTGTGTGTGTGTTTGTGTGTGTTTGACTTTATTTTTATAGAATTTTTCAACTAGTAGTTGTTCTCCACAAATTGCCCATTATTCAGTGGGGCTTTACAGGAGCCAAGTGATCATCTAGTCTAGTTCCCTTAGCCACACAATACCTCAGGCTTATAAATCCTGAGTCTGCTTCAACTTTTCAACCTTTTTTCCTTTGGTTAATAAAAGATAAGAGTTTTCCTTCCCCAACTATAAAAGGATATATTCCTCCTTCCCTGCTCCTAAACCATATTTTTATGAGATACTTGATTAATTTAGTTTTGTCTGAACATATGAGAAAGAAGCATATGAATCCCTCCTCCCCTCTGTGTTACTTTTATCAAAATAGAATCAGTTCACTTTAATCTTTACAATTTTAACTTCTCATTCAATTTAATATAGCAAATATATATTAAGCTCCTCCCTATTTTTTCCAAGAGTATTGTATTAGATCCAGGAAATATAAGAAGAAAAGATGTGATAGAGCTTATGGTATAGAGTTTATGATATTTATATTATACTTATTAAGTATAGTGACACATATATAAAATAACACCTAAATCCATAAGAAGAGCATAAAGCAAGTGCTTTTTGAATTTGGAGACAGAGACATTTACAATCTTCCTCATTCTGGAAGGAGCATGACCTAAGAGTCAGGAAACTTAGGTTTTACACTGTCATTAAATCTGTTAGTGGCATTAACTCAGTAAGTGACCTTTTGTATGTTACCTAACACTTCTAGACCTCAATTCTGCATCTATAAGTTAAAAAATTGGACTAGATGAACTTAAAGGTGAAATTCAACTTCTCATTCCATCATTCACTGGCTGACTTTTTTTTGTGAGCTAATGAAAAATGTTATTTTGTTCCCTCTGCTATATGGTTTGACATCACTTATTTAAGAGAGAAGAGGAAAGAAAGAGAGGGAGTGAGGGGGAATGGAAAAAGAGACAGAGAGAGAGAGAGAGAGAGAGAGAGAGAGAGAGAGAGAGAGAGAGAGAGAGAGATTGATTCTTCAGAAATTAGTAAAAATCTGAGTTATTTAAAAGAAATTTAAATTCATTACTTTAGAGTGTAATACTATTTTCCTCTCACTGAAATTAGAATCAATTGTAATTAACATATCTTATGCAAATTAATGCTGTTAAAGTGGTTTTGAAGTTCTCAACAACTGTGTCATTACTTTCAAAATGAAAATTCTTCTTGCAACCTTGTTTTTCTTTCAAATGTGTCATATTCCAGTTGGGAAGAAATCCAAATTGGTGAGGTATAAATTATAAATTAACAAAATTTTGTTGCAGTTTAAATCAGGCATTTACTTGATGGGACTTAAGTATATTGGGCAATAGAGTATTGTCTAATCATGTGAGATATATTAGCCTCTCAAATATTTTCTCAATTCACATATCTGTCTTTGGTTGGACTGTTTAAAAAAAGTCAAGAGATCTGAGCTCTAGTCCTGATTCTAATACTATCCACCCCAAAGAGTTCAAGCATGCCCCCATCATCTCTTAAAACCTTATATTGTTCATCTGAAAATGAAGAAGTTGGACAGCTAGCAGTGACCTCTCCCATGATCTCTGGATTCTACATGCATATTTTATCACTTCTTCAAACACATTTCCAAAACTAAATCTATAATTTTTTTCTCCAAATATGCTATTACTTTTTGTCTTCACTCTTTCTAGTTGGGATAACTTCATCATTTAGTAAGATCTTGTTAAGCCTTGCTATTCTACCTTATCTCACTACCTTTGCCTTTCTGTTTAGAGGTAGAATCATGAATTCCAAACCTTTTTCAGAAGAGAGCTCAGCTCAGACATCTCATTTTTCATATGGTTGAACTACAGTGGGTTTTCTCTGACTAATGTAAGCACTGTACCTTGACTTTGCATATATTCTCCCTTGCCTTTCCAGCTTCTTTTGTATTTAGTCTTCCCTCATTAGATCATAAATTCCTTAGGGGCAAAGATTATCTTTCTTTTTTTATATTTATGTTACCAGCATTTAATACAGATGGACATTTTAATATTGGCCATTGACTATTTTGTTCTTGTTTTTTATTTTGTGTCATTTTCAGTGGTATACAATTTTCTGGTGTTTGTTTTTAGGTTTTGTTGTTGTTTTTTTTTTTTTAACAAAGATACTGAAATGGTTTGCCATTTTTTTCTCCAGCTAACTTTACAGATAAGGAAACTGAGGCAAATTGCCCAAAGTCATACACCTAGTTAGTGTCTGAGGCTGTATTTGAACTTGGGTCTTCTAGACTCCAGGCACTCTATCCACTGTGCCACCTAGCTGTCCTAATTGATTATTGACTGTTTACTCAGTATCTTCTATTTGAAACTTTGATTTTTGACTTTAAATCTTTTATCTCAATGGATAGGGCACTGACCCTGGACACCCACCTCTGGAGTTTACTAGTTCTGTGACACTGAGCAAAACAGTTAGCCCCTCTGGAACCTCTTCCTCATCTATGAAGGGAGGTTGAAGTAGATGACCAGCTCTAGTTCCTTAACAATTGCGTCTGTGTTATTTCCCCCATTAGGCTGTAAACTTCACGAAGGGAAAGAATATTTTAACTACACTTTCTAGCTTCTAGTACTTAGCAATACCGTCCACATTGTTGGTGCTTAAGGAATGGTTATTGAGTTGAACAAATGATCTCCCATCCTATTCCTTTCTGGGCTAGCATTCTGTGATTCTTCCATCCGCTATGATTTCTTTCTTTTTTTTTTCTTTTTTAGGTTTTTTTTGCAAGGCAGTGGGGTTAAGTGGCATGCCAAAGGCCACACAACTAGGTAATTATTAAGTGTCTGAGACCGGATTTTAACCCAGGTCCTCCTGACTCCAAGGCCGGTGCCTTATCCACTATGCCACCTAGCCGCCCTATGATTTCTTAATTAACACAAATTGCTTCATGCATGTTCTCTGAAGACTAAGTCAGGGTTAGTAATTCCAAGCACAGTTGTCTTAAACCTTGTCCTTCACAGATAATCCTTTTCTAAACATCTCTCCCTTACAAATGGGAAATAAACCACTGGAGTGTGAAGGCTGGCACTTGGTTTTGCCAAGCTGGACTTCATCAGAAGTTTTTTGGTTGTGCATAGGAGTATCTAATTAATTCAGTTTGCAGGAGCATGGTCTTATTTTGTAGATGAAATAAGTGGGACACAAATTATATTTACTCACATAAACTCCATCTTCCTTTGAAGAAGATGTTGGGGGGCACATACTACAGTGCAAAAGAAGGAATTGGATATGTGGAAAAAATTCTCTGGAATTGCTTGAACCAAGATTCAACTAGGATATTAGCATGGTCAGAAGTGATATTTTCCTCTCCAGGCTTAGTTAAAACAGTGATATGAACAAAACCGGTCATTTCCACTTCTTCAGATACTTCACTCATGCCAGGAAAGCAGATTGTGTTGTTAACAAGAGGAGTGAAGTGCCAGTGGTGAAATAATACAGAAGAAAAAATTCAAAATTCTGTGTGTGGAGATTGTTGAGGAAAGGAAATGTTTGAGGCATAGGTATGTTTATATTACATATATAGAAAGAATGCCATGCTCAATTTTTCTAACATATGACAAAGAGCAGAAGGAAGCTTGGATATTTGTGAAATAATTTATTTCTGACTACAGAATGTGTTTTTGTGCTTATATTTGAACATGAATATATCTATTCTGGAAACTCACTTCCAACTACATAATGGAGCCATAATGGTGAAACTGTACTTGGGAGGTCTTGGCTTTCTGCTCTCAATTGTTTCCTAAAATTCATTTTGTGATGGAAACAGATCATACTTGTTTCTACAAATGGAAATTTCATCTTCTTGCAAAATCTTTTTTCTAGTGTTAGGATGGTGGCTAAGCATTTTCATGCAATGAAATTGCTAAAACTCAAAATGACTGGAGGGGTTGACCTGTTAACTAAACTGTCACTAAGTATTTTCTTCTTCTCCTTTCCCCTAAATCTGGGCATCCTCTGCCACTATACTCTTTGGCTTAGAGATCTTCTCAATACTTAATTAATTAACCACTAAAAAGAAAAAATATACCTGGACCACATATCATAGCTATAGAGTCCATCAAAACTGGTGACCTATTTCATGACATCCAATGATGGGAAACTTGCAACTTCTTCAATCAACTTTTATCATATAGTAGCTCATCTCCCAAAATGAGAGCTTTAGGCTCATAAAGACTAGATCCAATCTTTTAGGTTTTCTAATAATACAGTGGTATAAACAATTAACTAGGTAAGTTATTAAATTTATTTAATATATACATATTAAAATAAGTTATTAAATTCATTTACATACAACATTCAAATGTCCTCATTTTGTTATAATTCTTGTTTTTACATAATTTTACATTGTTCTAAAGATTTTATCATATACCTGATTATTTATCATCAAACCACATGAGAAAATTGAATATTAAGTGTGCTTTCGAAGAAGTTAACTTTTCAGTTCCAAACATATATCCAAGAGAAAACTTGGAGTAATTAAAGAATCCACTTCTGTGTGGTCCAAATTTATATCTGTATCATTTGCCTCTGCTGAATTATACTCTACCCTTTTCTCTACTTGTTTATAATCAGGACTGTGCTTTTAAAAGTTTAACAACCAGTTCTCTGGAGGGAAAATGTAAGTTTAACATTTTTTTTTTTTTAGTTTTTGCAAGGAAGTAGGGCTAAGTGGCTTATCCAAGGCCACATAGCTAGGTGATTATAAAGTGTCTGAGGTCAGATTTGAACTCAAGTACTCCTGGCTGGTGCTCTATCCACTGTGCCACCTAGCTGCCCCAGTTTAACATACTTTTAAGTGATTTGTCCTGTTAACATTTTCTCCATCACTTTCTCAAACCTCAACAATCAACAACGCAATAAATCTAGATATGATCTGTTATGTTTGCGCTGAGTTTTGAACTATAAATACCTGAAATGAAAATTTAACAGTGGTTCTTATGAGGCAATATGAATTGACTCCAAAACAGGACTGAATAATGGGTGAATGTTGAACTTGAGGTAAAAAAGCCAAGGTTCACTTCTTAACTGTGAAGTTAATTAGCTAAATGACCTTTGACTAAGCTTTTCACTTAAAGCCGCCCCCAAAATCCATATACTTTCAACTTAGTCTCTGAATTCAATTTGTTTTTCTGTCATTCTATACAATGAACAATTAATTCAATCCCACATATATTTATTTAGACTTGTAGCATTTTACTAGATCTAGTAATACAAAGACAGAAATTAATCTCTATCATTTAAGCATTTACACTGTGGGACAGCTAGGTGGCGCAGTGGATAGAGCACCAGCCCTGGAGTCAGGAGTCCCTGAGTTCAAATCCGACCTCAGACATTTAATAATTACCTAGTTGTATGGCCTTGGGCAAGTCACTTAACCTAATTTGCATTGCAAAAATAAAAACCCTAAAAAAAGAATTTACACTCAATGTGTTTGGAATGTGATGGAATTATTACCTAAATAAGTAAACTATTTCAGAAGAATAAAATATTAAAAACTGAGGATAAGGAAAGCTCATATAGGAGATGACAACTGAGTTAATCCTAGAAAGGAGATGATGATTCTAAGAGACAGAATTTAGGAGAGCATGCATTCCAGGAATGAAGAGTGATTTGTGCAAATGCATATGGAACATTGAACTTAGGAACTAACTAGTCATTCAGTTCATTAAAGTAATATGAGAAACAATGAACAGGTAGGTTGGAACCAGAAAGCTTCAAATATCAAACTCAAGACTTTATATTTTTATCCTAGAATCAATAGGGATCCAGTGAAGGCACCTGAGGGGAGAAATTATGCCATATGAATTCTTTTCTCACCTAAAAATCATTTCAGTTGTCACTTGACTACCCTTTAGTCTGCAAATACCTAGGATCATATTATCTATGAATCAACATCTCCAGTTCTCAGATTTTTCACTCCTGTTGGTTGGATTGGGTCAGGTCTACCCTCTGAATGTAACTTCAATCCCCTTGACAAAATGTGTGTGTGTGTGTGTGTGTGTGTGTGTGTGTGTGTGTGTGTGTGCATGTTTGTGTTTATCCTATGTTTAGAGTTTGCCTTCCTCTGTTATCTTTAGCTAAATCCCACAAGTCCCTGAAAACTCAACTTAAGTCCAAGGAACCTTTCCCTGACTTCTCCCAAAGTTATCCTGTCAATTCCCATAACACATCTTATTCCCATTTTGATATTTAAAATATAAGACCTTCTATTATTATTTATTTTATATCAATCAACCAACATTTATTGATCATATACAATGTGCCAGATACTATGTTACATACTAAACAGATACAAATACAAAACAAAAAATTGAAACGATCCCTACTGTTTATGGTGCTTGCAGTCTATTAGGGAAGACAACTTGAACATCTGTAAGTTTCTTCAGAATAAATATATAAATAATTGTTTCTCCCTATAAGACTGTAATCCCCTTGAGAATTAGGACCAAGTTTTATCTCTTATTATCTCACTAGCAACAGGGTGGTGTTTGATACTATGGCTCTCAATAAATTTTTGATGATGATAGTAATAATGGTGACAATGATGATAATAGCTTTCTCTTTTTCTAAAGATATTATTATTTCCAATTTCAGATACTGGCACAATGATTTTTAGATACCACAGCTCAGTTTATGGAAGGCATTATTTATGTATGAATCGTCTTGAATTTCATTGTATAGTATGTGGTTTATATTTTGAAAATTCTCCTGTAATTTACTATGTATTTTCCCATGGAATCAATCATATAACCATTGGCCATAATTTCAAACCACACTATAGAAGTGTATTTAAACCCATGATGTACCTAAAATATCATTGTTACTATTATTTGTCACCTCACACTCTCATTTATAATACTACTGCATTTAGGAAATATATAATTAATTCCAGTGCTAGAAATGTATCTCTTCATGTCCTAGATCCAATATCAGAGGAGAGGGCAAAAGAAATTATCCTATAGTTTATTTGCATATAAGGAGTCAGTTTATATGTTTTGTGTGTGTGTGTGTGTGTGTGTGTGTGTGTGTGTGTGTGTGTTAAAGGGAAACTGTCCCTTTTCCCCCCCTCATTACTCCTCTTTCTTGTGTCTTCTGTACTGCTGTTCCCTACAAAGACATCTTTAATTCTGTATCAGAAAATTTGGAGGAAACTTATTTACAAGTAAATACACCAGTAGAAGACTGCCATGCTACTCCCAAATTCTGGTTCATCCCCAGCATGCTGTAATAGAAATGAAGCTGGCTTTATTTCTGCCACTTGACTAGATGTGTAACTTTGGAGATAGTTACTGTCTCCGAACCAGTTTTCTCATTCTATAAAATATGGATAAGGCTTGCACTTTCTTCCTCATAAGAGTATTCATAAGATAAAATGAAGTATTTCCAATAAAGGACCCCATCCCCCTAAATGGAAATTGTTAATATAATGATCATCATTATAGATTTTATCAATTACTCTCTTCACTTTTTTATAGCTAAAGATCATCATAAAAGTAGTTGATCACTGGTTCATTCAGGCCAGGTTTATCTGGGTTGTAACTACTATTCAGTAATGACTCTCTTCCCTTAACAAGTTCCTTATAGGGGCAAGCCTCTCCAACTTTACCTCCAAGTTCAGTAGATGACACTTTGGAAAAAAAAGCCATAGACCAGGAGCTTACAACTAACTATATAATTAGAAGTGAACTGAGTTTGATTGAGAAATTCCCTTTTGAATTCTGGTCCTTTTACCTACTCCCTTTGTCGCTTTCTTTAGGCAAATCATTCATCTTCTCTGTGCCTCAGTTTCTTAAGCAGTAAAATAATATTAACTTTGGAATAAATGATCTCTGAGGTTGCTCCAGTTCCTGTGATCCCATGATCTATTCTTTGTACCTCTTATCTTTTCTTCCTTTCCTAGATAACCTCTTTACCTTTATTTTCAATCCAAATTCTTTAGATCTTTTCTAACAGTTGCTATCTTTAATTTGAAAAAAATTACTTTCATGGAAGGAACAAAAATAGTGTCTCACTCTTATCTAGCATTTTCTAACTTGTAAAGATCTTTCTTATATCATTTTTAAAAGTCTGATTTCTACCACAAATACTTATAAATATTGACTTGTCATTCCTCGGAGACCCATTAATCATTCTCACAGCTACTTGAAACTTGAGCAGATTTCTCTGATTCATTAGTTCAGGTTCTAAGACTTTTATCAATGAAAACTTTGCTATTATGATTTGGTGATTGTACTGAAGATTAGCTTCTTAGAAATAAATGTCTAAATATCATGATTTACTAAACCAACTTGACCATGGGACATTTTTAGATCTTCAAATAGATGGAGGGAACCCATAAAAATGGGCTCAGGGATCTGGGGATAATCTCAGAATAAACTAGTGGGAACAGGGATGTTTTAGAGCAAAAAAAAAAAAAGGAAAAAGATAATATCTATTCTCTAGGGGAAAAATTACATGAACGAGTATGATACATATACAATTCCATTTTTTAATATTTTAGGAAGGAAAATATTGGTCATATTACAATTTTTCTCAGTAGAATCCTTTCAGGCCCTAGTTTTAAAAAATGTTAATTGAGAAAGTATTTACTTTTGCCTAGTATAATATTAATATGAATAAAACCTATTGAAGGCAAGGATTTTTCTCCTTTTTGTCTTTCTATCAGCATTAAGCAGTAGGTGCTCAATGTTTACTTTTTAGAAATAACATTGAAAAGTATGTTTTTTTTAAAGACAAAAAGGAACATCAAAGGCATGGGTAATTGTCCAGTCAATGAGACTAGGTTGAAAGACTTTTAGAGATGAGATCAGGAATGTAATATCTTAAAGCTTTTGACATAGTAGACACTAAAGAAGAATTAGGACTTTTTGTAAAAGAAGTAATGAGACTAAGGTTTAATGAGTTCAATGTAGATAATTTCAGTGAGGAAAATATCAGTTGTCTCTAACTCATTTCCTCCCCAGGAATTAAAAAAAAACCCTCTCAAAATAAAGTTATGGGGAAAGGGTGGGAACTCAGAGGAAAATAAATTGAAATTCCATGGAGATAGCAAAGCTAAAAATTCAAGAAATCACCACAGAAAGTCAGATGAAATCCACTGGATGGACGTGAGGCTGCACTGTGTCTACTAATTTATAAACTTTACAAGGATTTCTATTGCCTAGTGAATGATTCCAACATACATTTATAGACACCTAATATCCAAGAAAAATCCTATATGATCTTTGCTGCAGTTATTTGCAGAATGAAAGAAGAGGTTCTTTGTGGTTTTTAAAAACTTTTGACACCTTGCTATGGGAATACAACAGGAATAGAGTCAACTTTCTCTACAATTCCTTCTGTATTTTACAATTCAAAGGTTAGCATAGAAAAACAGATTTCAACTGTGAAATGATTCCTCAGTGGAGAGTTAATGACTGTGATAGGTTCCTAAAGCCCAGTCCATTAATGCTCCATGAGCTCAAAGTTTAATGGTGAAGAGGGTAGCAGCTCCCCTGGAATTCCCAGAAGGTGGCAGTCAATTTTATAAGTTGTGCTAAAGGTGGAATACAAATGCCTATATCTGGAAGAATAATTAGCAAAGTCATTAATTGTGTTGTTATGTCCCAGATGTTCAGTCAAAAGAGCACTAGATTCAGGAGCAGCTAGGTTGCACAATGGTTAGAGCACCAGCCCTGGAGTCAGGAGGACCTGAGTTCAAATCCAGCCTCACTCTCAAAATAATTGCCTAGCTGTGTGACCTTGGGCAAATCACTTAACCCCATTGCCTTAAATAAAATTAAAAAAAAATTTAAAAGAACACTAGATTCTGTTGGAGTGGCACTAGGTTCAAACATTGGAGGCAATATATTTAATTTAATAGGGATATGTGCACAGTGACACAAGTAAAAAAAATCACTTTTAAGTACTATATTGGGGAAGAATAGTTGGATAGAAGTTTATCTCAAAAAACCAAGAAGATCCAAGATCTCAGTGGACAGTAAGATCCAGTATTTGACAGTAGAGTGATATGGAGCATTAAAATATTAATGCAATCTTGAACTGCATTGAAAGGCATTGCATTTAGGAATGAAGAAGCTATGTATAGTGCAGCTTCTATTATTCTGCTATATATCTTGATTATTCCATTGTATATTACCCTGGCTAGATCACATATGGTTTTAGTTCTATGTTCTATGTTCCAGTTTAGGAAAATGATAAACTGAGGAATGGGCATAAAAAGGCAACCATAATGGTGAAGGGTTTCAATGCAATGTAATATAAAGAGTTGAAGTAAATAGGTATATTTATTCTGGAGGAAAGAAAACAGTATAGTCATGATAACAATGTTCAAAGGATTATAGGCTCATAGAGCAAGAGCTAGAAGAAACCTTAAGAGATTTTATTGTGTAAAACTCTTATTTGATCCATAAGGAAACTGAGACCTAGAGATATTAAATGACTTGCCCAAAGTCCCATAGATAGCAAGCATTTGGCCAAGATAACTGTGCTAAGGGTTAAGAGAAGAAAAACAATTTTTGCCCTCTAGTACCATTCTAATGAGAGAATTGGCATTTAAATAAATAGGTACATATAAAATATATACAGAGTAGATGTAGGTAACATGATGGAAAAAAAGCATTAGCAAGACAAGGAAAGGTGTCCTGCTAAATAAAGATGGAATTTGAGCTGAATCTTGAAGGCAAGTAAACTAAGAAATGGAAGTGAGGGTGAAGAACATTCCAGGCATTAGGAAAAAACAGTATAAAGGGGGATGGAGATGGAGAGTTATATTAAGGGAACTGCAAGGAGACCAGTGTAACTGGATTACAGTGCATGAATTTGGTCTGATGGACTGTGAGAAAATGGGAAAGGTTGAAAGTGTCAGGCTATGAAGAACTTCCATGCCAAACTGAGAAATTTATATATGATCATGAGACAAAATGGAACCACTAGAGCTCATTAGAGTTGAGAGGGGCACAGGGTGACAAATTTATGCTTTAAGGGGAAAAAATATCCTTGGTACCCAAATTTATAAGAATAGAGAGAGATTTGAAACAGGAAGATCCATGAGAAAATTATCATAGTGTCTAAATGAGAGGCGGGTTGTAACTATTTGAGTGGAGTCAAGGGGATGTGTTGTCAAGCTAGAAATGGCATTGTTTGGCATCATAATAGATATGTGGGATGAGTAAGAATGAAGAGTCAAGAATAATGCAGGGAGTTCAGAGAGGTAGGACAACTGTATTAGAATGGCTATGGACAATGTTATCCCCATCCAGAGGAAGAAAACAAAACAAAGCAAAACAACAACCAAAGAAAAAAACCCAAACCCAACCCTTCAGAATCTGAGAAACATTTAAAAAAATTTATCTCTTATGTATCTCTTTCCCTTAACCCTAATTACTCATGCCAAAATGACTAATCCATAAATATGTTTATCAAAAATATGTACATATAATACTGAGCTCACTGTTCACCACTGAGTGGAGAGGGTGGGAAGGGAAGGTAGAAGGAAAGTTTGTAACTTAAAAATATATATGTGCATATGGATGAAATAAATCAATAAATAAATAAAAGAATAATACAGGATCTATGAGCCTAGGTTACTTAAAGAATGGTGGTGCCCTCAATATTAACAGGGGGGATTAGGAGGAAAGAAAATGATTTCTATTATTTGAGTTTGAGGTTCCTACTCAGTTCAAGATGTCTAAAAAGACTGGAAATTGCATCTCAGAGGAGAGATGAGATCTGGGAATCACCTATTTTGTGGGGAAAAGATTTGACCTACTCTGTTTGTTCCTTATTTGCCCTTTAGGGTCACTGGTAAGAAATTATAGAGGGACAAATTTATGGGTTTTATTGTCAGGAAGAACTTACTAGTAATTAGAGCATCTCCAAAGTGGAATGGACAGTCACAGGGAATGGGCAGACTGGATCATCACTCCTTTGTTATATACTTGTGTAGATGAATTCATGCATCTTAGCAAACAGTGACTCAAATCAGATTAAAATGTAATTGGGAAGATCTAACAAAATAAAGAAAAATACAGAAAATCCATAGATGGTATTATTTTAAAGTTAAGTCAAAATGCAACTTTTAGGGGTCTTTTGTAGGGATTAGAGACCTCGATTTGTCTCTAGAGCCCACTGGTGTAGATGCTTTTCCATGCCTTTGATTGACCAGATAGATGCCAAGATATCCTTTACCCCTGAAATGCTTTTATTCTCAGATTCTATAAGAAAAAATGAAAACTCTAAAAGATGATACAGATGAACAGGGAGCCAATTAACCAATCTCAATATTTAAAAGACATATGTAGGAAATCTGTGTAATAGAATTGATCATGGAAGATACAAACATAAAGTGTGATTGTCTAAGATAATTAGAGGACAGAATGAGTTGCATTTAATCCAAAAGAAAACATGAAAAGATTTTTGATGAGCAAAACTAGGGATCTGACCCAGCATTCCTGACTTCTAGTTTGCTGACATTTCTATAACACCTATGCCTTTCATTTCTATTGTCAACACAACTACTTATGCTCTACTAATCCATTATGAACATTATGCAGGGGAGGACTGATTCCCAGGCAGAAATCCTCAGCATCTTCTAACTGACCCCAGGCAACATTGGCTTTTGGCTAAATCTAAATCATTAAAAAAATAAGACTTTCTTCAAGTGAAATGAGTATTTAATGAGGGTTGCAAACATATAGGATATTAGGGAAGTTGTAATGTTGCATAAGTAAGTTTATAAAATGATTTCTGTAAATTGAATATATAATTCTTTACAATAATTTTAAAATACAGTCATCCTAGTATTATTGAAATAGAATGAAATGCTAGAAATTAGAATCTCTCCCTTACAAGAGTATGTACAAGCCACAAATTCAAATCTCAAGAAAGGAAAAAAATGAGGGAGTGGAGGAGAGAAGATGAAGAAAGGTGGAGGGGTGGTTAGTGCAGAGAAAGCTATGGCCTAGTCTTTGATGACCTGGCACTGAGGGTTAGAGTAAGGTAGAATAGGAATTGAGGGAGAAAAAGAAAAAAACTTGCTAGGGAGAAAGTAAAAGAGAAAGAGAGAGAGATGGGCTCTATATGGAATAGGAGAGAAAGGCTTGATGTAGCCACAGTTCTGGTATAGGAAAAAAAAATCTAAATCTCAAGAGGCTTCTTACTACTCATAGTTAAGTCAGATGCAATTACCTTACTTTTTATTAGAGTCTCCTTCTGAAGGTTGGAGACAAAAATAGCATCTTTTTATGTCAAGCAATCATTCCATGATTTTTAATGGCTACTGTGAAAGTAGAAGTATGAGCTTTAAAGAAAAAAAAAATTGGTCATTGTCCCCTTTTTTGTATATATATTCACACACATATAGACGTATGTATATGTGTGTATAGATACACATACCTAGAATAAAACCATCACTTCCCAATAAATTCACCTATAATATCTTATCTTAAAAGAAGAGCTTAAGCCAAATTACCTGACATAGTAATTGTGACTGACAGAACATTTAGCATTTTTGTTTTTGGAACTTGCCATTTCTTAACTGAAAGGAAAGATTTGTTGACATCAATTATCTAGAATCAAAATTGATCACAGCTTTGAATTAAATTCTTTTACTTTTTAGTATTATCTTCATTTTGTGATAGTCATTATGGATATTGTCTTCCTGATTCTACTTTCTTTTGTTCTATATCGGTTTAATAATAATAATAATAATAATAATAATAATAATAATATTTTATGATGTGCACTATGTGTCAGACATTGTGTAAAACGCTTTAAAAATGCTATCACATTTGATCCTCACAAGACCTTTGGATGGGGCAGCTAGGTGGTACAATGGATAGAGCACTGACCCTGGAGTTGGGAGGACTTGAATTCAAATCCAGCCTTAGACACTTAATAATTACCTAGCTCTGTGCCTTGGGCAAATCACTTAACCCCATTGCCTTACTAAAAAAAAAAAAAATCTTGGATGAAGGTGTTATTATTATATTTTTGAGGAAAATAAACATTTGCATTTGAGGAAAACATGATAAACAGATTTACATTTGAAGAAAATAAAACAAACAGATTTAGCAACTTGCCTAAGGTCATTTATCAGATTTGAATTTAGATCTTCTTAAGTCCAGTCCAGGAATCTATCCACTTTGCCACTTGCTGCCTTCCCATGTTTTTCTCATTTTTTTATAGTCATCATTCCTTACAGTGTAACAGTATGCTAATTTATTTATATGATAAGATTTCTTTTAAGTTTTATCCTTCATGAAATATATATATATATATATATATATATATACACACACACACACATATATATATATATATATAGAATTATTTCTAGTTTTTTGCTATTTCATAAAGTACTGTTATTCATATATGGAATCTTTCTGTCATTTGATCTTCTTGGAGTATAAGAACTGAAGAGAGATTATTGGGTCAAAGATTATAGATAGTTACCTCACTTTTTCTCAAATTGCTCTTCAGAGCAGTTGAAACAATTCATTTTTCTAACAACAGAATATTATTGTGCCTGCCTAGAGGACCCAGAGAGCCCATAGATCTCTAAAATTAAAACTTTACATCTTCTATAATATTTGCTAGTTTCATAGATATAAATGACAAGATACTTCCAAAAGTTGTTAAAATTTGCATGCTTTTTATTGTAAATTATCTGAAACGCTTTTTCTTATGACTTTTTTAAATCATTCAGTGTAATCTGTTGAAAATTAGCAGTATAAATGCATATGTATCCTTTGACTCCTCATTTAGTAGAGATTTTAACTGCCACTATATATGAATATCCTTTAGACTTTATTTGACTTCTCTTGGTTATTTAATGTACAGATGATCTTTCTAATCCTTAATTTCTCTTCTTATTCTAATGGTATTAATATTTCTTATGTAGAAGTTTTTAAATTTTGTACGTTAAACATGATATATTTTGTTTTTTATAATCTCATTATGGGATCCCTGCTCCATTCATAATTGTGAAAAATACATTTTTCCATTCTTCTCTCCTTTAAAAAAGTTTTTAAATGGCTTCTGACATATAGCTTATTTTTATCTATTTGCAATTTTCTGTGATGTACATTGTAAACTTTTTGTCTAAATCTAACTTTTGACAAATTGTATTAGGATTTTCCTAGATGTTATTCTCAAATGATAAATTATTCCCTCAGTACTATGTATTATTAGATTTACTTATCCTAAACTTCTTCTCTTTGCATTTTTGGTTAATCTGTCCTCTCAGAGAATCTGTTCTTTATAAAGATTCTCCCTTATTAGTTATATATACATATATATATATATGTATATATTTCATCTTTTGATTTTTGAAAGTGTCTTGTTTTATGAGCATTCTAATTTTATAAATTCCTCTGAGGGATCTTGTTTTCCATTTATCAATTCAGGTGCCTTTTACTCTTTTCAGTACTTTCACTCTCATTTGGAGTATTTGTTTCTCTGTCTTTTATTCTAAAGTTTTTATTAATTAAATTATAGCCCCCACCTTTTGGTTATATATTCATTTTTTCTTTCTTATCAGTTTTTTGGGTATTTTTCCTGTAATGAGTTGGTCCCCCCCATCTATGTTATCATTCTTTGACTCTATTTGGCTTATTTCTTACCTTGTTGCGATGATGTAAAGAGGTTGGACTTAAATATATTCTCTCATTCACCAATCTTGCTATAAATCCTCTGCCCCACTTCACTGATATTTAATTAACATTAATTTGGTTTCTGGGCAGCTAGGTGGTTCAGTGGCTAGAGCTCTGACCCTGGAGTCAGGTGGACCTGAGTTCAAATTCAGCCTCGGATACTTAATAATTACCTAGCTGTATGACCCTGGGCAAGTCATAACTCCATTCATTGCCTTACAAAAAATAAAAATAAAAAAATTAACTTGGTTTCTTTACCATACCTTATTATTTTATAACTTGTTTTTGTTTTTAATGACTTTGCTTAGCATCTACTTTCTTTCCTTCTGAAAAAAAATGTAATTAGAACTTGACAGAACAATTATACATTGCAAATTACATATTGTTTTTCTTCAGATAAATTAACTAATATCCAGACATCTCAAGTAAAAACATAATGGCTTGACCAACCAGCAAGTACTTGTTAAGATTTGTACATTCCATCATTGTACCAAACACTACAGCAGATGCCAGGGAAATATAAGACATATTCCTTTTAAGAATACATATATGGGCAAATCATTTATGCTTTTGAATTTTTGTTTTCTCATCTGTAAAAGGAGGATAATATTACTTGTAATATTCCATAATGTATTTGTGAAGATTAAATAAGATAAATATGAAAATAATATTTCAATTTTTAAAGTACCTTATGCATTTTGTATGTCAGTGTTAACGATTGTTTTCTTTGCCTCTAACAAGCTTATAATCTAATGGCAAATTTAGATACTTCATGATATGAATGTAAGATTCAAACTCTTGAAAGAAACAAGGGATGATATAAAATATTATAGCATTAAGTGATCATTAGTATGGCATATACTACTAGGAGTTAGGAGGAAATGGATTTGTATATATATTAGAATAGTTGGGAGAAGAATTATAGAGTAGATGAGATTTGAGATGAGCCTTGAAGAATAGTAAACATTTGAATGAAGCAAGAAGACTATCTAAGAGACAATTACCTCAGGGTTAAAGTAGAAAAAAAGACAGAGAAAGAAATTTCAAAAAGATACTTCCAAACTTTAGAAGAAAGACATTGCAGGAATAGAACATTCTGTTGATAGGCGATATGAAAAGAAGTATAGAAATGTTAAGAATAGGAGAGAAGATGATTAGAGCTGTAAGAAATATTGTACTGAAATAAGTCATGATTTTCAACAGTAAGATTCTTTGGAGAAATAAATGGCATTCAGCCTAGCTCTGAAATTAGACTTGAGTTCATTTTACTAAATTTGGTCTTAGAAGTGAGGAAAATGACATCATATTTCATGGTTTTTAACTTCTCCCCATGGGTTTGTTAACTATTCTTTTTTAAATATTAATGCATTATTTGGAACTATGCCCAAAAAACTATTAAACTACATATACCCTTTGACCCAGCAATATAGCTACTAGGACTATACTCCAAAGAAATCAAAGAAAGAGGAAAAGGAAAAGAACTCACATGTACAAAAATATTTATATATTATAGTTCTTTCCATGATTACAAAGGGTAGAAAAATAAGAGGATGCCTATCAATTAGGGAATGAATGAATGAATTAGAGTATGACTAGTGAAGGGGATGGTTTTAGAAAAACCTGGGAAGACCTGTAGGAAGTGATGCAAAGATAAAGTGGTGGGACCAGGAGAACAATTTATAAAATAATAATAATATTGTTAAAAAAATTAATCTATCCTGAAAGACTTAATAGTTCATCAGTACTGAAGACAAGCACAATTCCAAAGGATTCATAATGAAACATGCTATCTGCATCTTGATAGATGAATTGAAGAATATTTTCTTCTCTTCCTCTTTTTTCTTCCTCCTTTGCTTTCCTTCTTCATTCCTTTTTTAAAAATTCAAATATTGTTCATGAGGTGTAGAAAATCCATAGAAATGAAATTTTAACAATATAATTGTGAATAATTAAGTAATAACGGAAAGAGAGAAAGCATTTAAAGAAAGTGATGTGACTATATGTACATATTTTAAAAGATATCCAATATGAGGAAGGATTGTTATAACATAAAATATAAACAAGTAGTTCAAACCCAACAATAATGTCAGAAAAATTAAACCCATAAATGAATTGTGGCTTTCACCAAATACTAATGTTGAAGGAGGAAAGAGTCTCTCCACCATCATCTGAAGAAGAACTACAACAGAGAAGGAATTGACTTTTTTATTTAAGGATTACTGTAAAACTTCATAGAGATTAGGCAGAACTACTAAACTTGAATTCTGTATTTGTATTAAACAAAAATAATCTCCAAATTCATTAAGGTAGCACTAATAATAACTTAAATTGATAGGGTCTTTCAGGTTTACAGGGTACCATCCATGACAATTTTGTGGATAAAAATTATGTAAATAAGATATTTCAGTTTTATATACTGAGATTATAAGGAGACTTAATATACTTGACTTTAAGAATTATTTCAGTTCCTAGGTCCAGACAAAATACATATAAATGTGATAAAATAAATTATATATGGTCTCAGAGCAGCTAATTTTGGGGAAATCATGGATCATGGTGAATTTGCTATAAAATCTGATTTCATCCAACTCTCAAAAAGGAAAAAAAGTTGTACTCTGAAAGCTACAGGTCAGTGATCTTAATTTTTATCCCAATCAGTAATGCAAATATATTATTAGATATTTAAAAATTAGTCATACAAGTACAAAGGGATAAGATGTAGTTTGGCCCCAGTTAATGGGGGAAAAAAAACAAATGAAGATCTTAATAGACCTTAAATTCAGTATGATGTAGCAGTTAGGTGTCAAAAACAAAGAAAAATTTAGAAGAATGAGAATTTAATATAATTTATCTCAAGAGACTGGGAGATTGGGCTCAAACTATCATGATGAAATTTATAAGTTGAAAATAAACTCATATTTATTTTTTAACTCAGTTATGAAGTAATATATCAGGAGAGCCCTGACACAGCAGAAATTCTTTTAAAAAAGATTTCATATGTAAATATATTTGACTGAAAATTCAATGAGCACCAGTGTGTTTTTTTAAAGGCAGTCTTAATCCTCATGAATAGAAATAGAATGCATTGATCACAAGAAGAAATACTCCAATTATTCTCTGACCTAGTCAGTTCCTATCTGATCCCCACATGTTGAGATTAGTGACTATGAACCTTTGAGGTCCCTTCCAGCTCTTAAACTCTGTGATTCTCTAATGTAGCTGGGTGGTGTGACATTTAGAACACTGAATCTGGAGTCTGGAATTCCCAAGTTCAATTTAGGCTCCGATATGTGCTAGCTTTGCTTGCAGCATCAGAGGAAACTGGTGGTTCTGTAATACTAGATATGAATTCAGTAAGACCTGAGTTCAAATGTAACCTCATACTCTTGCTAGCTAGATGACCCTGAGCAAGTCCTTACCTCTGTTTGCTTCACTTTCTTCAACTCTAAAGTGAGGTTCATAATAGCTCCTCCTCCCTGGATTGTTGTAAGAATAAAATGAAACACAGACAGTTGATGCTTTAGTAAATTCATATAACACAAATTCTATTTTATGTAAAGAATTCTGAAAGTGATACAAATGAGGATTCTGAATAAGGATCTAATTAAACTACTAGGTGCAAAGATTTTAGAAGAAGAAAGGGAAGCTTGGGAACCTGAGATCTAACCCAAAATATTCACAATAAAACAGCAGAAGCATTTCATTATTTGAGTGAATTTTTTTCTTGTATTAAAATGTTTGATCTAAGTACTTTGAGATTTTTAAAAGTTCAAAGACTAGTTGAGGATGATATTGCTTGCTATGATCAGACATATAAGGGAAAACAGAAAGACACCATTCAAACATTTCTCAATAGCATCATAAAAAAAAAAGCATAGCTAGTTGCATAGCCAACTAGCAGTGATAAAGTTTAGGTGCAGTGGATAGGGAAGGGACAATGAACTGCAACCTATGTTAACTTTATTGAACAGTTTCATGCATACTTTATCATTAACTTTACCATTCATTTCAGAATTCAGTTTATTATCATGGTCCAATATTTAATATGTGTGTATTTTAGTACATTTTATGACTTGAATAAAGATATTATTCTGAGTATATCTTTGTTGTAGAGACTAAGTGAAATGAGTGAGTAGGGACAAATTTGCATCATGTAAAAATCACTTTTGTATTATTCTGCAATATGGTTCACTTATATAAATCAAGAATTGTCTGCATTTGTAAAGTGCTTAAAACACTAAAGACTAATGATTGCTAGATATTACTCTCCATTTGAAGGAACCAAGGATTTTTAACCCGGAGAATTAGGGGCTTTTCATAGTAATAGCTATCTTCAACTATTTGGAAGATACTCTGGAGATCATTTGATAGCTCCTTAGAAAAATTATTATCTCTTAATCTAAACGGCAGAATTAGGAGTTATGGGCAATTAAGGGGCACAGCAGATAGATCCCTGGAGACAAGAAGACCTAAGTTCAAAACCAACCTCAAACATATTAGCTGTGTAACTCTAGGAAAGTTACAAAATTTCTGTCTCAGTTTTCTCAACTGTAAAATGAAAATATTAATATTACCTGCCTCCCTGGATTGTGAAGATCAAATGAAATAGTTATTTATAAAGTATTTGGAATAGTGTTTGGTACATAATAGGTATTTGAAAAATGCTTATTCCCTTCCTTTCTTCCCAAACTCCCCTATGACTTTCCAAGAGTAGAAATGTATAGGCTGCCAGATTTTGACTCCATTCAAATATATCTCTAAGGGGCAGCTAGGTGGCATAGTGGATAAAGCACTGGCCTTGGAGTTAGGGTACCTGGGTTCAAATCTGGTCTCAGACACTTAATAATTACCCAGCTGTGTGGCCTTAGGCAAGCTGCTTAACCCCATTTGCCTTTCAAAAAAAAACCTAAAAAAAAGAGATATCTCTATAGTAATTTGACCTATTTGTACTGAACTTCCTGGCATGGAAGTCTGATTGACCTGTCAGATAAGCAGAAGAGAAAGGTTCTGCTTTGGAAAATCCTACTTGGACTAATTAACATCTAAATTCTTCTCCATTTACCCATAAGTTATCCAAATGAAACCACACATTCACAAGATATCCAACACTTATTGTTAAAATTTAGGTAATATTTTCCAACAAATCCTTAGGAAGAAGCCGCCCCATAAAATAATAAAATAAGATTAATGAAAGGTAATGTATAAACTAGGGAACTGTAACTTAAAATGAAAAGAAGAATGGGTAATGAATGTTACTGGTAATATAATAACCAATAGAAGATTTGTGGTGACAGCACAGATCTGAGAGTGTTGATTTCTTAAACCAATTCTAAAATTAATATTCTGGAATTCTTGGCTTCTGTTTTTATTTAGAACATGTAATCATGGTCTTCTTCTCTGTGGTTATTTTTTAATCACTTCTGTTCCCAATAAAATGAATGGAAATGGAATGCCCTGTACTTTCAGAATTTTTCCTTAAATTTTCATTTTAATTCTTTCCATGATCCTTTAGGCTTAATTTCATTTATGGGACCCATCAATGAAGCCAAATTCTTTTGCCTCTTTTTTTTCCCACCCCTTCCTTTCCCTTGTGCTCTTCTTTTCTTTCTAAAACTTAATTGGAAAATTTCTCCTGGGATCCAATTAACTTATATCAATTATACATCCATATAATATGCATATATAATATATTTACTGCTCATACCAACAATGTCTTGTAGCTGGTTGTTTTTAATACCCTATTGTACCCTGGAAACACATTCTGTAGCCAAACATTTGGATTTGGTTTAGAGGGTGAAATCTAAAAAAAACCTTTGATACCCAGGTGTGGTGCAAAGCTGGTCTTTAAAATACAGATGTTATTACCTCTGGGCATAAGGGACTTGGGAAAAAATGCAATGGACTACCCCCAGAGGTGAGACAATAGTCATAAAATGAGTTTCTCTGATATATGAGTTTTTGCTGAGCTGTCTTTGTGCACTATTTAGTGAATATTTAATAAAGCCAACAGCCATTTTAGCTAAATTGCTAACATTTGGGGAGCAAGGTTACATAGAATAAAATTGAATTATAAAAACAGTTTTCCAGTTAACCCGGGTAACCACTCATGGTAGTAATTCTTTATTTCTGTTTATCTCCATCCTCAAAGGGGCAATTTACTGGTTCCTGATGGCGCGTCTGCACAGCTGGCACGAGCTGGTGGCCACAGATCCCAAACAATCCAGCGCATGATTCTGAACAAAAAAGACCCTTATTTTCTCTCCCTGGCTATAGCCCAAAGCTGAAGGGAACATACTCAATCATCAAAGTATAAAAAATCAAGGAAAATCCAAGATGGATTGTCTTTTTTTTCCTCTAAAAAATTCAGGATATTTGTATGTCTACATATTCATATGAGTAAATATGTATATGAATACATATACACATATATACAAATACACCCAAATATGCAAACGCGCTTTATTTTTCTCTTATTTTCACTGAAAGCTATTCTACTCTCATTTATAAAAAAAAATTATTAAGTCATCTTTGGATGTTAGAAAAGTATCACTTAAATGATGACTAGAAAAAATATTTTAAATATTCTGATGCATCAAATTGTTTGATGCAGCAACAGCAACATACAAACTAGGTAAGTGTAACTTAAGAAAAAAAGAAAAGGAAATATAATTGCTTACGCCAATCAGAAGGTTCAGTTGAACCTTAGTAGGAGATAATATTTTTCTTAATGAACAGTACAGATTTAAAAACCATCATTCAACAGCCATCCCTTTATCTTCAATATAAAGGATTGGAGGATTATATTAAATATCAGTTTGCTTTTATATAATTTTTATAGTCACAAAACTCTTCACATGAATTAGCTTATTTCAGTAATAATAATAATTTATAGCATTCATATAGCATTTAAGCTCTTTACAAATATTATCTCATTTCATCCTCACCCAAGGTAAGTTAGGGTTTTTTTTGTTTTTATTTTACAGATGAGGTAATGTGGCAGTTAGAGTTTAAGAAACTTGAAGGTCACACAGTATCTGTGGCAAGATTTGAACTTGGGGTCTTCCTGACTCCCAGTCTAGCACTCCAACCACTGTGCTCATTTCTGTTAAGAAGAACAAGTATTGGAGCAGCTAGGTGGTGTAGTGAATAGAGCACTGACCCTGGAGTTAGGAGAACCTGAGTTCAAATCTGGCCTCAGACATTTAATAATTGCCTAGCTGTGTGACCTTGGGCAAGTCACTTAACCCCACTGCCTTAAATAAATAAAATTCTTTTTAAAAATTACATAAAGAAGTACAAGTATTACTATCCCTGTTTTATACATGAGTAAACTGAAGTTCTGAGAAATTAAATTACTTTCCTGAGATAGCATAGCAGTAAAAGGTGATGCTGGAATGCAAGTTTGTTTTGAAACTTATTTTGATGCTCTATCTACTTATCAACTCATGAAAATCCTGGGATATAACTGGGATTTTTTAAAAATTTAATCAAATCATATAGAAATTCTGAATGAATAAGAGATTTCTAAGCTGATTTTAGAATATCTAGTTGAAAAGATGAAAAATGAATCCTGAGGAGATGCCTAGGTTAAAAATTCAAGAAGTGAAGGCTATATATATATATCTAATCTTTGAGTCATTTATGATGTACATACAGTCCAACTATGGATGTCACATTAATTCAAACAAGATTGGCCAATGGGAGTTCAGGATGTGACACTAATCTTCATGTAGACTCTATTGACCATTTAGAGAATAGTTTAGGAAATGAGGGATGACAATCTGTTCACTGGTTTCTCCAGGTTTACTTTTTGCATACCTAGAATTTGAAAAACAACATTGCAGAGTGCTATGCAAGTAACTTTCCCTGTCTTTCCCTTCTTGCATCTTCCCATTCCCTAATGCTGTGATCTTTTAAATACATTTTGGTGGGTATGTGTTGAGAGGGAGAGAAAGAAGAGGGTAGTTATTGACTCAGGATGGTTTTCAGTACACTTTTTTTTTTCAAATGGAAAATGTATTTTGACACTTGGTCCCTGGTGAGCCAAACCTTGAGAAGAATAAAGAATTGAAAGTTTACTGAAAAGTAATTGGTTGACTGGATTTCAAAATCTTTAAGAAAAACAATACAGAGTAAAAAGGGAGGCTATTGAGAGTGTGTGAGAAAAGGGATAATGGATGAACATCCAGGGTATTCAACTGCCACCTATAAAATTTAAAAAAAAAATTAACAACACAGAAAAAGAACCTTTGAGGAAATCCTTCCGCATGTGGGAGGATGCCTTATGGAGAATCTCTAGAAAATCATGTGTACAGTAACGACTAATCTGGTCTCCTCAAACATTATTATTCATAAAAATGCATAAAGGAGTAAGAAATTGAATGCTGCAATATGAAATTCAGTTACTCAGTGCTATTAAAAAAACAGCTTGAAACCCTAATTAATTGTGCATGAAACCCTAACTAATCTTTGTTATTAGCCTGAGGCAATTGTAAGAATAATTATCAGGAAGAAAAACCAAATTACTTTAAATAATAATAATAATAATAATAATAATAATAATAATAATAATTTCTATAGCAGTTTAAGATTTGCAAAGTCTATATCTATAAAATCATGATAATTGTTCCTACTTTTACATTATAAATTCTACCCCTGATCTTTGTTTGTGTGTATCTCTTATTTTTATATCATTTCCTGAAAGCAGCAATCTCTCCTTCATTCTGTTTCATTTCTACTTGATACCTTACCCTCCTATTCCTTAATCTACTGCCCTTCCATGAATCCCTCCCTTACTCACCCTTCAATACTCCCTCCCTATTGATCTATACAAAAGCCCTTTATTATTGTTTGCTATTTCATTTTAACTTTCCCCAATTTTATCAATAAGGAAACTAAGACTGGGAGAGGTTAAATTGACTTGCCCAGGATCTGTTTTTTCTGATTCTAAGTCTCTATTTTCTAAAGTGCCAACCTTGTAAGTCCAAATTTAATGTATATGTGTATGTGTGTATATGTGCATGGTGTATGTACCATACACATATGTGTATATACCACAAATATACCAAAATGACCAGGAGCAGGAAACTAATATTTTTTTCCACCATACCCTTGAGTTGTAATTGGTCACAGATCCCTGGTTATTGAGATAATGAAACACAACAACAACACTCCAACATTTAGGTTGAAATAGATAGTATTGGTATCTCCATTTTACAGGTGAGGAAAAGGGAGGCTCGCCCAGGTACGCCTACCTAATAAGTACCTAAGGCATGATATGATGTGGGTCTTCCTCTATCACTCTATCCACTAGAATGCCTGACTGCCAAACGAAAGATCTTTGTCAACAAAAGGGACAAGGTCAGGAACTAGTACCAAGTAGATTAGACCTTGGAATGTCAACAACAACAACAAAATACCTGGAAAAATACAGGAAGCAACAGAGTTTATAGCTAGGTAGAAAAGGGAAGCAAAGGCAATAAGGAGTACCAGGGCATGTTTGAGTAATCATTCAAGGGAAGTAATGGCTCAAATTAGGAGGCAGACAGCCAGGAATTTACAAATATATAGGTACCTGAAGTACAGGCCAAAGAGGTCAGTCCAATAATAACTGATGTTTATAGAATGTTTAATGATTTTCACTAATTAAATTGGCAATTAAGGACCAAAACATCTATAGGAAATCAAAGCAAGGACAAGGCAAAGATGTAATCAACAATCCATTCCATCTGTTTGTATTTTTATCTGCTTAGGACATTTTCTAGCAATACATATTAATAAATACTTTTTTCATTCATTCATTCATTTTAAGCACCAAGGATCAAAAGCCCAGGCAGGAAGTCTAGGTCACAGAAGAAGGGCACTAGCAAACAGGACACCTGTTACCAAAGATTTTTTACCTAGTTAGGAAACTTCTGTGTTGACACCTTAGATGGTACTATTGCTAGAGGCTAAACAGTCCAAGCTTGCAGGAAGAAAGAATCAGAATAAATAGCAAAATCATGAGTATAGAGAGACTTTGCTAACTGACTTATCAAAAAAATAATGACAATACCTAAAAACTGTATGATACTTTGCATGTTTATTTAGAATACTACATTCATTATATCAAATAGGGCTCATCATAACCTTAATATGTAGGTGCAGATGCTAATATTATTGTTAATCTTAATATTAGTGGTGTATTGATAAGAGTAACTTTAGTTTTTATTAGTATATTATTGGCAACTATTTATTAAAATTATTGGGAATATAACATTAGAAACTATAACATTATCTATTGTCATAGCTATTGTTATTATATTAAGTAAGCTGTTTTCATAGTTGTTTTACAGATTTGGAAACCAAGTCTCAAAGAGATTATTTTCCCATGCTGATCCAGATGATAAGCCTTAGTAGTGGATTTCCCTTCCAAGTCTATCCATTTAAGTCTAGAAGGTTTTCTGCCATAAGGCAGCATGTTCTGATGAATGAGCTATAATTGTTGTCATTATTATTATTTTGATAATCATAGCTATCATTTTCCCCATTTTTTTAGATGATGAAACTAAGACTCAGAGTCATTATTTGCCAATGGTAACATAGTTTGTGAGCCTCAGCAATAGGGTTCACAATTAGATCTCTTCTCAATTTAAATTTAGTACTCTTTCTACAATATTGTTTCTAAATAGTTTATTAAATTCTGGCTATGGATTCCTCATTGTACTAAATTGTCTTAAGAATACAGTTGAAGTTAAATATATGTAGACAGATGTGCTGGTTTATGAGGATCAGCATGATTTGGGGCAATAGTCAATGGATTCAAATCTGACAAATAATTTTTATCATCTATATGACTTGGACCAAGCCTTTCTGGGTCTTGACAATCTCTTTTTTTTCATTTATGGAATAAAAATTCATAAAATTGTATAATAAAAATGATTACATATGAAATGAAAATCCATTACATAAAACTTGCTATACCTTTTAAATATATGATAAAGATATGATAAATTTCTTCTTTTTTTCTTCCCCCCCCCTCTCCACTCTAGAGTTGGCTACCATTGGATACAAATATGAGCATATGTAAAATCATTCTGCACATAATTCTGTTTATCAGTTCTTTCTCTGGATGCAAATGACATCTTCCTTGATATGTCCTTTGTAGTTAATTGTATTTATAATAATCAAAATGATTTATTCAAAGTACTTAAAACAATTTTGTTGTTACTGTACAATGTTCTTTAGATAATGTTGAAAGTCTCTTTCAACTTTAAATCCCATGAGGACTTTTAGCTGCTAATACAAATACAATTTAGCTTCAATTAACTTTTCCTAGAAATCACAAAACTGGAAGGGCTTTCAAGTTATCCACATCTCTACTCTCTGGTGGAACAATTTCAGAACTCTTTCAAATACAAATTCCTTAAACCTCTCATAATGGAAATTATTCACAGTGTCTCATTTCAGCATCTAATACTTACTTGGTCATGATCAGGGTTGCACTCAGTGTTTAACAATCAGTTTGGGGAAAAGTACACATAACAGACATTTAAATTTAACATGAAAATTATTAACTTCATCACTTTCTTAGGATTAGACAATCAACAAAATGATAAATCAAGTGCTGTCTTGTAAAAGCTCACACTGAAAATTGAAGAATTAGCTTTCCTAAACCTGTTCAGGCTGCCTCCATCACCCCTTTGGATTCATCTTTCTTTTTTCCTTTCATTAACTTTAACCTCAGACTAACATTTGTTCAATTTAATATTATTTTACTTTCAGTAACACCTCAATCAATAGACTTTATATCTATAGAATAAAAAGGACAATTCAATATCTCATTTAAATTTTATAAAATCCCATGAACTAGATCATGGTATTCTTTCAGTCCCTTTTACAGATTAAGAAACTGAGATACAAATTGGTATAAGAGCTTAATCCTCTGACTTTTAAAACTTTTCATAACCTACTTTTCCTTGTACCTTTTATATATGCCCTATAGTCCAGTGACATGGACTTCTTTACTGTTCCTCACCTGACATTTAATCTCTTAACTCTGTGCACTTCATTGAGAGTTGACTATAATTGGAATTTTTCCTATCTCTCTCCTCATGCTGGTTCTCCTGGCTTCCTTCAAGTCTCAACTAAAGTCTCAACTTCAACAAGAAGCTATCCTTGATCCTCCTTAATGTTAGTGTCTTCCCTTTAAAATTATTTCCAATATATCTTGTATATATCTTCTTTGTATGTAGTCATTTGCATATTGTCTTCATTAGATGGTAGAGAAGAGATTATGATTTCCTTTTTTTGTGTTTTTCTCAGGACTTAGAACAATGCTCATCACTTCAAATGCTGGAAATTTTTTATGAATGCATATTGACTTGACTTGGTTTGCCCAAGGTCTCATCACAAATTAGTGATAGACCAGGAACTGGAATCTAGGTCAAGTTGTCTGTCTTTTAATCAACTATTTATCCTTTCATATATTTAAATTAGTATTTATTTTCATGTCATTGCTTTCTCTTTTCTGGTCTGAATAATCCCAAATCTTGAGAACTATAATTTTGGTTATGTTCTCTAACTTCTGAAAAATAAAGTGAAGAGAAGAAAAAAGAAAGTAAAAGAATGAAAGAAATGAAAGTAAGAGAAGGAAAGAAGAGAGAAGGAAAGGAAGGGAAGGGAAAGAAGAAAAGGAAAAAAAAGTTAAAGAGCATTTCAACTGTATTTAACCAGCTTGCCCTTATAACAGTGTAACTACTTGTCATAAAATGAATGACATCAGCATCCTGTTCTACTTGCCTGGCATAAATTTCTTTCCTCACCTTTGGTGAGAACATAAATTTCCATGGCTCCAGTCTTTCTGGTCACATTTTTCTGGAATTGTTCCCTTTCTCTTTACATTTTCTTGTTACACTCAGACTCAAACTATATTTTAATCTAATGGGACAGCCAAAAGGTTAATTTCCTATTTCAGCTATTAGCTTACTTAATAAATGGAAATATTTACCAGGGTACAGAGGTCTACTCCACTATAAAAGCAGTAAGTCTTTCCAACTATTTGAGTTATTAGTTGGTTGGATATCCTGAGCAGGTGGTAGGTACTAGCATGGAGTTGAACTTTAAAAACTCCATTTTCAGCTTCATTTCTTTCAGGAAGTATTTATTGAGTATATAATAATCACCACTGATAGTTACATTGTATATTAATGTTTATAAAGTACTTTACAAATATCCCATTTGATTCTTGCCAATATCATTATCCCTTACAACATCCTTACACTTATTCTTATTCCCTTAAAATAAGAATACAACTGTTATTATCCCCATTTTGTGTGTCTTGGGATTCTAATGATTAATTTATGATCATTACTAGTGAGGTTACACAGTAGGATCTAGTAGACCAACCAATAGCCCTAGGTTTGCATGGGAATCTTTAGAACTTCACAAGCAGCCCTTGAATCACATCTGAAGGCACAATATAAAGGGTGACATGTGTGTTTAATTCCATTATGGAGTAATTAACACTATGATTAAATTTTCTTTTAGTGTTCTAAAATAATGATATATGAATGAATAAAACACATATTAAACACTTTTTATAATTGTCAGAGTCACATGTCATGCTCATCAAGTAATAAGAAAATAAAATGTGTTCCACACAAAGTATTAAAATTGGAGTTACAAGGCAGAGAATGAAGGATAATTATTATAATATTTTATCAATGACAGAATTCTAATTCACACTTTTGGTCAACTGGGGTACATTTGTACAATACATTTATTCTTTCATATGATACCTATTTTGCATCTGCTATATACTAAGGAGACAAATAATAAGAGAAGAGAAACATAGTGGTTCTTCTCAGGGAGCATCCAGTCCAATGGAGGAAAGTGAGATCAATTTATAAAATGATTTAGAAGAAGATTTATATAAGATATAGCAACATAAGCAGGAAATTGCGTACAGAAGGGAAACTCAATGAAAGCTTTATAGAAAACAGTTAACATGATCTGAGCCTTGGAGGATGGGTAGGATAATAAAAAGTGAAGAATGAAGGAAAGACATTCTGGGTAAAGAGGTTCTTATTGCTATTGTTTGTTCTTTGTTCTGTAAGAGGACAAATAATGTCACAAAGGTGATATCTTCACTTGCACCTGAATTGGATTAGGAGGACTAATGACATCATGAGAATGATGTCTTGACTTGCACATGAATTGGATTTGAGGATAAACAATATGAACAGGAATATGTTCATATCAATGGAATAGTTTTATTATCAGAATGGCTAGGCATAGCATATATAGATGACTATGGTAATGATCTCTAGGTCCGAGTTTCTATTGTGATAATTTATATTTAAACAAATTCTCTATGGTTTGCAATGTGCTTTCTTCATAGGGCAGTACAAACACCTAAGTACCAGAATTATGGGAATTCAGATTCTGGTGGAGAGTATCACATTCACATTGTCTTGGAAAAACTTAACATTTTTGGAGGCACTTTGGAGGAGGGTTAATAGTTTATAAAGTGGTTTGATTTACATTATCTTATAAAGTACTTTACAAATATCTCATTTGATTCTTGCCCATATCATTATCCCTTACAATATACTTACACTTATTCTTATTACCTTAAAATAAGAATACAACTGTTATTATCCCCATTTTGTGTGTCTTAGGAGTCTAATGATTAATTTATTGTCATAACTAGTGAAGTTATAAGGTAATGGATGACATAATCCCTCATGGTTCCTATTTTACCGACTGAGGAACTAAGGTTCCAAGATGTTAAGTGACAATAGAATATAAACTCCTTGAGTTTGAGGATTGTTCATGTTTGTCTTTGAATACTCAGTGTTCAGTACAGCGCCTTGCACAAAATTTGGCCTTAATGTGTGTCTAAATGAATAGAATTGCATTGACTTGAATTGACTTACCAAATATCATATAGTTAGTAAATGTCAGTCTCGATTCGAATCCAAGTGTTTTCCATCAAGTCCAGACCTCTTGCTAATATTACTTAATATAATGTAATTGAGAATAAATTATTCTATCCTTATTAACATAAAGGAAAACCAAGAACTAATCTTATTTTAAAAATGAACTTGTGCTAAATAATTATTTGAAAAAAAGATTTAATAAACTGTCTTAATAATAGTGATAATGAAGTGAATTTTATTATGACCTTTATAGTTAGTGAGAAGTTGAATTTGAATCTGACTCTGCTCTGAAATGATAGTGAAGGTGGGTTGCTGGTGATCTTAGTGGAGCTGGTTATCTAGGTCTACCCCCTGTCAAGATCTGGTCCCAACTATCCAAAAGAGCATGTTTTAGGGTTATGACTTATTTCTAGTTTTCCTTAATTAATAGTAGAATTTTCAGGGTTCCATGTGCAATGGATTTGTTAGTCTGAAGGAATTAATCAAAATTGTGTTTCTATAAAAATTCTCATTGACTCATCATTTCAGGAATTGTTCAATATATGAGTTGGGCCTATTTTAGTGCAATAGAAATTACTTATGAAAGCTGCAAGATATTTTCTGTCCAACTTGATTAAACTTTTCAATTAGAAGACCTCTTAAAAAGTTTGTGAACTGTTGACTGTTGACACTATAGCCCAGGAATTATTCATGGAATGAAATCTCTACTAGTAAAAATAACTCAGTTGCATGGTCCCCCAAATCTGGAAGCCAGTTGACTTCTTTAAACTCAAACCATATGTTTTATTACCTCACACAGCTCGACATTATGTCTCATGCATTGTTTATAGTATGATCCATGTTTTTATTTTTTTGCATTTTCTGATTCCATCTTGTTTTAAGACATTATTTTTCTTGTGTAAACCTTACCATAATATTTAGCACTTGAAAACCATTGGGTTGAAGTTCAAAATCATCTTTTCTGGAAAAATTCTAAAAAATTGAGTTAACTTGGAAAAGTATATATATATATATATATATATATATATGGATAGAGAGAGAGAGAGGTTATGAGGTTATCCCCCAAGAATTCAAGGATTCTTCCATTGCCCATCTCTATAAAGGTAAAAGGAATGGATTGTCCTGTGACAATCATGAGGTATTTCTTTTTTAGTCATTGCTGGTAAGATTCTTGCAAGAGTCTTTCTCAATAGTCTGATCCTTCACTTGGAAATTGGTCACTTTTCTGAGAGCCAGTATGGCTTCAGAAAGGGTAGAGAAACAGTCAATATGTTGTTTGCTGCCTGACAACTTCAGAAAAAAATGCCAGGAATAGAACAGATGTCTGTGTACAACATTTGTAGATCTGACCAAGGACGTTGATACCATCAGTCATGAGGGTTTATGAGAAATTATATCAAAATTTGGTTTCCTGGAGAAGTTTATCAGTATTGTATGTCAATTTCATGATGGAGTGCATGCCTGGGTTCTGAATAGTGGATGATACTCTTAAAATTTTTCATTCACCAATGGAGTAAAACAAAGATGTGTCCTTGCTCCCATACTTTTTTGCATGATGTTTTCAGCCATTTTATTAAATGCCTTCAATGATGATGAACATGGACTCAAGGTGCATAATACTGACTACCAAACTGAAGGTCTACAGAGCCATTGTGTTGACCTCATTGCTATATGCCTGTGAAACCTGGGCAGTCTACCAGTGTCATGTCAAGAAACTGAATCACTTCCATTTAAATTGTTATGGAAGGGCAGAGCCAAGATGGCAGAGTGAAGGTAGCATTTCCCAGAAATTCCTTCCCACCAAAACACCAAAAGTCAACAAATTATGACTCTAGCCAAAATTTAGAGGGGTGGAAGCCACAGAAAGACTGAGTGGTATATTTTCCCAGTCCAAGATAACTTAGAAGTTCCGCAGGAAAGGTATGTTTCACCAGGACCAGGGGTTGGAAAAAAGCCTCAGCCACAACCCAGCCCAGCCCAGGGATCACCAGCAACTGCTTGAAAGGACCCTGAGAGGATTTTTCTACACCAGAAGGAGTGTATACTGAGGAGCACTGACCACAGAACCTTCAGCGAGCATCAGGAGAAACCAGTCTGAACCTCCAGAGCATAGCCCACAGATGATAAGGGGGTCAGGGGAGACTGCAGAAATCTCTCTGCTCTCCCTGGGGCAGGACTCTGCTGTTTGCCCACACTCAGATCCAGGTTGTAGTTTGACCTTACATACTAAGACAGTAGGGCTCCTCCTCACAGCTACAGGGCAGAGTGGAGTGCCTGTGATCATCTATATCAAAGGACAGGCAAGAGAACATAAGACCTTGGAGGAATAAAGGTCCTAGTGGGGTGTCCCAATAATACTCAAAAGCTCAGGAAGCACCCCAAAACCAGGCACAGGCTGGAGAAATGAGTAAACAGAGAAAAAAGAGGAAGACCATTGAGAAATTATTTGCCTATGATCCCAAGAATCCTCCTTAACTTGAAGATGAGGAAGTACAAGCTCCTACATCTAAAGACTCCATGAAAAATAGAAGTTAGGATCAGGCTATGACAGAGCTTAAAAAAGATTTTGAAGATCATGTAAGGGAAATAGAAGAAAAATTGAGAAAAGAAATGAGAGAGATGCAAGAAAAACATGAAAAAGCAGCTTAGTCAAGGAGATCCAAAAATTGATGAAAGAAAATAACATGTTAAAAACCAGCATAGGTCAAATGGATAAAACAGTTCAAAAAATTATTGAGGAGAAGAATGCTTTAAAAAGCATAATTGGCCAGATGGAAAAGGACATGAGAAAGATCTCTGAGGAAAACAAATCCTTCAGATATAGAATGGAGCTAAAGGATGCTGATGACTTTATAAGAAGTCAAGATACAATACTTCAACACCAAAAGAATGAAAAATAGAAGAAAATGTGAAGCATCTCATTAAAAAAAACCAACTGATCTAGAAAGCAGATTCAGGAAAGATAATTTAAAAATTATTGCAATACCTGAAAGCCATGATCAGGAAAAGAGCCTTGACCGCATTTTTAAAGGAATCCTATAAGAAAATTGCCCTGATATAGAAACAGAGGGCAAAATGGAAATTGAGAGAATCCACTGAACTCCACTGGAAAGCGATCCAAAAAAACCCAACCCCCAGGAATATTCTAGCCAAGTTCCAGAACTCCCAAATCAAAGAGAAAATATTACAAGCAACCAGAAGGAAACAACTCTAATATCATGGAGCTGCAGTCAGGATCACACATGACTTGGAAGCAACTACATTAAGGGCTCATAGGGCTTGGAATATAATAGTACAGAAGGCAAAAGAGCTTGGAATACAACTGAGAATCAACTACCCAGCAAAACTGAACATTCTCTTCCAGGGGAAAAGATGGACTTTCAATGAACCAGGGAATTTCAAATGTTCCTGTTGAAACTACCAGAGCTGAACAGAAAGTTTGACCTTCAAATACAGGACCCAGTTGAAGCATAGAGAGCAGAGGAGAAGGGTAAAATATGAGGGACTTAATGATGATGAACTGCATGCATTCCTGCATAGAAAAATGATGCTGATGATACTTAGATGAAACTTCTCGTTTGATAGAGCAGGTAGAAGGAGCTTTTATAGATGAAGCACAGGAGAGAGCTGAATTTGAAGATATAATATATTGTAAGGATGGAGTCAGTGGCTAAAAGGGAAATGCACTGGGAGTAAGGGAAAGGAGAGGTGGAATAGGCTAAGATATTTCATATAAAAGATATATATATATATATATATATATATATATATTTTACAATGAGCTTTTGCAAATATGGAAGGGGGAAGGTGAGGGGGAAGGAAGGAACCTTTACTCTCATCGGAAAAGGCTCAGAGAAGAAACAGCATATACCCTCAATAGGGTATAGACATCTAGAGTAAAAAGGAGAGGGGTGTGGAAGGGGGAAGGGGAGGATATGAGTGATAGAGGAGAGGGTAGATCATAGGAGAGAATAGTCAGATATAACATTTTCTTTTTTGCTTCTTGCAAGGGAATGGGATTGGGTGGCCTGTCCGGAACTATGGGGCTGAGTGGTTGCTGGGTCTCAGGGGTGGTATGTGGGCTTGGGGACTCTTGGTCCTAGGGTCAATGATCAGTCCACAGTGCTGCTCAGCTACCCTACAGCACCTTTTAGAAGAGGGACAGAATGAAAGGAGAGAGAAAATATAATATATGGTAGTGGGGAGGAATGGGTGGAGGGAATTATAATCAGCAACAGCAACAGTGCAAAAATATGGAAGTAACTTTTATGATGGACTTATCATAAAGAATATGATCCATCAAAGACAAAGCTGATGGTATGAATGAAATGAAACAGAATGAAATACATTTTTCCTCTTTCCTTTACTTTATTTCTCATGAGGTTCTATATTTTGGGGGGAGATGGGGTATTATGTTTATTCTTAAACAAGAATATTTTAGTAATGTATTTAAAAAGCATCACTTGTACAACAATATTCATGCAACTCTTTTGTGGTGGCAAAGAATTGGAAATTAATGTAAATGCCCTTCAGTTGCAGAATGGCTTAACAAAATGTGGTATATGTATGTGATGGAACACTATTGTTCTATTAGAAGCCAGGAGGGATGGAAATTCAGGGAAACCCAGAAAGATTTGCATGGACTGACAGCTGAGTGAGATGAGTAGAACCAGAGGAACATTGTGTATCCTAGCAGCAGCATGGGGTGATGACCAACCTTGATGAACTTGCTCATTCCATTAGTGCAACAATCAGACACAATACTTTATTTTTCTTCCTTAAGTATATGCTTTCTCTCTCATCACATTCAACTTAGATCAATGTATACCATGGAAACAATGTAAAGACTAACAGACTTCTTTCTGTGGGAGGTTGTGGGGGGGGGCAGGAATCAAGATTAGGGGAAAAATTGTAAAAAATTCAAAGTAAAAAATAAATTGTCATAGGAAGATTTTCAATATCACCTGGCAGGAGAAGATAGCACATCCTGAGGTCCTTTCTTGAGCTAAACTGCCTAGCATTCGAACATTACTATAGAGAGTGCAATTACAATGACTTGGATACATTGTTAGAATGCCAGAAGTATGCTTGCCAAAAAAATAAAACTATTTTATGGGGCAGTTAGGTGGTATAGTGGATAGAGCACCAGCACTGGAATCAGGAGGAGCTGAGTTCAAATGTGACTTCAAACACTTAATAATAATTACCTACGTGTGTGGCCTTGGGCAAGCCACTTAACCCCATTGCCTTGCAAAAACCTAAAAACAAAATACTGTTTTATGGAGAACTCACACAGGGCAAGGCTCACAAGGGGTCAGAAGAAGTGATACTGGGACACCCTAAAGGTCTCATTGAAGAACTTTAGAACTGATTGTACATCTTGGGAGACACTGGCACAGGACCGCCCAGCATAGTGTGTCCTCATCAGTGAGGGTGCTTCACTCTATGAGGAAGGCAGAATTGAAGAGCTTAAAAGAAATTTAACATGCATAAGTTTGGAGTACCTACCCCAGGTTTTCAATGGACTATTTGTGTCCAACCTGTGGTAGAGCATTCAGAAATCATATTGATCTGATCAACCACAGTCAGACACACTGTAATTTGTCTCAAACATAGTGACGTCATTTTGGTCTTTTTTGATAACTAAGGACAAGAACCTACCGTCCTAGGCAAGTCACTTAATCCTTTTTGCCTCAGTTTCCTCAAATGAGCTAGAGAAGGAAATGCCAAACTATAATATCTTTAACAAGAAATTCGAAATGAGGCCACAAAGAATTAGTTATGACTGAAGTGACTAAGCAATAACAACCATAAATTTTCTTTTAAGATAGCTGTTCTTTATTGTAGCCTGCTCTATATCTAGACTTTGTTCATTACATCTTCCTTTTAAAATAATAAGCAGTCAATGGCAAAGACGAATTTAGTTGTCATGTCATCACTCTGTGGCATATAATGAGTAAGGAAATACTTGCATTAACTCTCAGATCATCTGGCATCTCTATAGGTGAACCTATATCATGACTCAGTATTTTATAGTCTGACTTCTTGAAGGAGCTAGATCTTTTGGCAACACAAACAGTGATTATATAAAGTTACACTGGCACATAGCACAAATATTAATCTGACAAACCTGATACAGATTGCTTCATAATGACCTTCCTTTTATCATAAAAGCATGGTACTAAATTGTAACAAGTGGAGAAGACAACATCTCCCTTAGACATCAAGCAGAAACATACTTTCAAAGGAACACAATCTCTAAAATTGCAAATGTATGATAGAAAATGTGACCTTGAAAACTATTTGGTTGGAGTTCAAGATCATCCTTGCTAGAAAATTCTAAAAAACAGAGTTAACTTGGCAAGTCACTTAACTCTGCTTGCTTCAGTTTCCTCATCTTTAAAATGATCTGGAGAAAGAAATGGAAAACTATTCTAGTATCAGAAAACCACAAATGAGATCAGAGATGGTTGGATATGACTAAAACAACTGAACAGGATCAAGAGTAGAAACTCCTCCAAGCTGAGTTTGGAGTAGTATGCCCCAAATCTGAGAAATAAAAATCAAATGCTTACATTTCCTAATCCTAATGGAGAGTGAAGTAATCAGAATTAGAAAAATTGTAATAGACAATGGAAAGAATTCAGAATGGCCAGTTCTGGAATAAAAAGATCAAGGTTTCCACCCAAATTTTAATCTCTCCTTGGCATTATTATCTGGGTGACCTAGGACAAAATCTTTATTTCTATGGACCTAGATTTCTTCATCTGAAAAGTCAGAGGTTTGGAATAAAAGGTGAATGAGAGCTCTTCCAGCTCTAGCTCAGTTATCTTATGACCCTAAATGAAAAGAAATTTAAACTAAAATGAAACCAATGTCATTATGATGAATTATCCTGGTCCTGAAAAAGAATGAAGGCATTGAATTTCCCTCTTTTCATTGAAGAAGTCCAAGGAAGGGGATGGGGAAGGGAGGAGGATGTTTGCCACTGTCAGTATTTTAGATAGCATTCATAGGGGAACTATTCAAATATTAACTCCTTTGATTCTTATAGCAACCCTGGGAGATAGGTGTTATTATTATCTTTATTTTACAAATGAAGAAATTAAGACTCAGAGTTTAATGACTTGCCCACTACCTCATAGCCTCTGAATGTCTGAGGCTAAATTTAAACTCATTTCTTCCTGAGCATGATAGGAAGATATCGATTTGGGGAGTAAGACGATCTGGATTTCAACACAGATTTCAATCTCACAGATCTAGCACTCTGTATAATATTTCATCTGAATGTCTAAAAGTATCAAATGGGGCATATGAGGCCAGAAGATAATCGCTATGTCAGTTTGTTTTGCTTAAACATTTTTCTTTGTTAAAAGGGAAAGAACACAATTTCTGAATAATGTTGCAGTTATATCTAGAAAAGACTTTAATAGAAAATAAAAAGCATTAATAAAACAAAAAGAAAAATTTCTATATGGCAAAATGAGTAAATACTTTAGGAACTAGCAGCAATGTTCAGCTTCTACCTAAAATGTGTAAGCGTAAGTATTTTTGAAATTTTCTTTCTTTTCATTGCCTTTTAGAAAAAAAAAGTTTATCATTTGTTTTGTCATGCTGATTTCCAAATATATCATCCTCCCTATCCCCTTCCCAAAAAGCTAGCCCTTGTGACAAAAGAATAAAAAAAGAGAAGGAAAAGAAAAGTAATTAAGTCCAACAATCTAAAATATCAACTGAATCTGATAGTATATGTGATGCTTCATACCCAGAGAATTCCACCTCTATCAGAGGAAGGAAGGGAGTAAATTTTTCTGCTCACTTTTCAGGATCCAAGACTGGTCATTGTGATTGCTCAACAGTTAAAGTTATTGTTAATCTTACCATTTTCATTGTTATAGTCTTGTGGATGTCACTTTTCTGGTTCTACTTGCTTCACTTTACATTAGTCTGTCTTTTAAATCTTCTCTGACAATTTTATAGTTATCATTTCCTACAATTCAATAATATATACCTATATTGCAACATATATATATATATATATATATATATATATATACATATATACACACACACACACACACACATCATATACCTACATTTGTTTATTCCCTAATCAATGGACATGTACTTTCTCTAGTTCTTTGTATCCATATAAAGTGCTACTAAAAATGTTTTGTTATACATGCATACTTTTCTGTTTTTTCTCTCCTTGGTATCCAAGTTTAGTAATGGAATCTCTAGGTCAAAGGTTATTGATATTTTAATAACTTTCTTAGCATAATTTCCAAACAATTTATGGCATGATGAGACCAAATCTCAGCTAAACCAAAATTTTTTTAGGATATTTATTTTTCCACAACTCCATCAACATTGATGATTACTCATTTTTGTCAATTTACTTGCTTAAAGGGTCAAACCTCATAATTGTTTTGATTTGTGTATTTCTCATAATTAATGATTTGGAACACTACCATGTGTTCTTAATAGTTTGAAATTCCTTTAAGAACTATTCTTTCAGGGCTGCTAGGTGGCACAGTGGATAGAGCACCAGCCTTGGAGTCAGGAATACCTGAGTTTAAATCCAGCCTCAGACACTTAATAATAACCTAGGTGTGTGGCCTTGGGCAATCCACTTAACCCCACTGCACTGTGAAAAAAACCTAAAAAAAACTATTCTTTCATATCTTTTGACCTCTTTTTCACTGAGGAATGGTCTATGTTTTCTATCTGATTTACTTTCCTTCATATAGCCTGTAAATCAGAACTAATTGATATAAAGAATTCTTCAAAGTCAAAAGCTTCCCTCTTCATTTAAATTGCATTGATTTTGTTTATGCAAAATTTTTTTCTCAATTAAGAATCCTCCTGTAGCCATAGCTTTGATAACCTGATTGTCTTTTAATATTTATTAACATTGTGATCTATTGTATTCAAATTGTATATTTTTTTATCATATGCCATGAAGTACATGGCATAAAATATTGGTCTAATCCTAATTTCTGCCAAACTTCCCAAAAGTTCTAGTTAAATAGGAATTTCTTCCCTGAGGTAATTTATGTTCTTTGGCTTATTGAAAACTATTATTCTATTCTTATATCCTCTGTGTCAAGTATGGTATCACATTGGGCACAGGGAGCAATTAATAAATGCTTGTAGATTGAGTGAGTTTCTAATAGTTCCTACTTAGTCTGTTCCATTGATCTATTTTTCTATATTTTAATAAGTACTAAATGATTTCATGATTAATGTTTTACAGTAAAATCAGAGGTCTAAAAGTATCACTTCTCTGTCATTTCCTTCTCAATTATTATTTCAAAAATCATTTTCCTTGAGATTCAAGATTTTGAACCTCTGAATGAATTTTATCATCTTGTCTAGTTCTATCAAGTATTCCCTTAGAAGTTTGATATGTAAAATCTTAGTGTATAGTTTTAGTACGAAATAATTTACTTTAATAAAATAACATCTCTATATTGTCTCATTTTAATAAGTCATTAAAACCATGCTTCATTTAAAAATTATAACTTTTAAGTTGGCTCTTAAAGAAGAAGGAATTTGGAAGAACCATGAATAATAATTAACCCATCAGCTTTTTAGTAGAGTTCTTTCATTCTCATAGGTTCAGTTTTCACCCTTATATATATATAGGAGTCTTATAATTACTCCTAAATCTATGTTACCAGTTGTCTTCTTATTTAGACCTGTATTTCATCACCAGGTACCTATTGACATTTTAACTTGAATTAAAATTTACATTTTCAAAACTGAATTCACTGTCTTCCTTAAACTAGTCCCTGCTCCTAAAGTTTGTATCCATTACAAAGTCACCATCCTCCCATTATATTTTCTTCCTCTTCTTTCTCATATGTAGTCACTTATGCAAATGTTTTGAAATGTTTCTCCTGTCTGTACTTTTTACTTTGGTTCCTTTCCCCATTGCAGTCAATCAAGTCCAAATCTTTGCCAATTTATAATTTATTTTCATGTACATAGTCATAGTTTTCCTTTGTATTTATTTATTGTCAGACTAGGCCTTCTTAATCTTTGGAAGACTGAAGCTCTGAGTAGTAAGATTCTGAGATGATCTGAGGAAGTCACTACCATACTCAGAAAACTTCAGTGACTCCCCCTTTACCTTTGCATCAAATATTGGCTTTTCTCCTTTGCTTTTAAGATCTTTCAAATTCTAGTTCCATCCCACCTATAAATTTTTGTTTTATACTTTTTGTATCTTCTATGCTAATCAAATTCATCTCCCTTCAGAGAAAAAATACTATATTCATTCATGTTTCATGTATTTGCTTATATTTCCCCCTTTGAAAAAATTTTCTCTTTTCTTTTTGACTACACATATTTTACTTATTCTCAAAATCCACCACTATATTCTGACAGAAGGGAGCAGTCCTGGATGTCTGGTAACACACCACAGAAATTGAACTTTATCACTTAAATGTGTTGAAAATAGACTAAGGAAATGAAGTTTCTTAATTAACCTAAATATCATAGGTCTTGTAAATACTATATTTGCTAATTTATCATCCCTGGACATAAAAATGAAGTTACCTTAAAATATGTACTTTAAACAGAAAATTTCTACCTCTTGTTTCAGCAAAAATCTGTTTTTAAAATAATAGATTGGAGTAAAAGACCCAATCATATGCTTCTGCTACAGTTCTTTTTATGAAGTGAGGTTGGTTTCCCCAACTGTCCAACGTTCATGAAGAATTTTGCAATAGTCCCCAGAGGAAGTATCATCTCTTTTTTACCCCTGAAAATCCACTCTTCGGTCATATTAGTAACAATCCTTACATTTTCCTCCTTGAAATCCATACTTTATAATTGTCTAATGTAATGAATTATAGTGCATATTTGGGAGGGGAGCAAAGAAATTACAGTGATGGAAAACCTGTGACTTTATCAAGGTTAGAAAATTGCTATGAATATTCCCTCTACAGATTCTAATGAGTGACTCATCTATAAGATGAGTGACAATTCTCTGGAGCACTGGAAGGTTAAGACTTGCTGGAAGTTACACAGCCAGCACTGAATATGTCAGTGGTCTTCCTAACTCCAAGGCCTGGTACTGAATAAGTAAAAAAATAAAAGAGAACAAAGAAAATGTCATATTCCCATAGAAATTGACCACTAAAAGATTATAAGCCTCCTTGAGGCCCACATATTAACACTTTCTTTGTTCTCTAATATTTTTATTTATTAGATATTTCCCAATTATATTTTAATCTAGTTCCATTCACACTAAGGAGTATTGTAAGGACAGTGTGTTTGACCCCTTTACACCTTGCTGGGTGACTCAGTAGAAAGAACTACAGTCTTAGGGTCAGAAAGATCTGAGATCCAATCTAGACTCTGTTTAAATAACTTAACCTTTGTTTATCTCAGTTTCCTTATTATAAAGTGGGAATGTTAACAGTACTCATTTCCTAGGGTAGTTGCGAGGATCAAATGAGAAAAATGTTTAGAGTCATCATTTAAAGATATTTTGAGGGTTTGAGGGAGAGCTCAGGTGAGATGTAACTCACTTAGCACAATGCCTACACATAGTAAGTGCTTAATATTCTTGTTCTCTTCTACTTTCTATTTTATTATTATTCTGGTATAACTATATATAAATACATAGTGCTACTAATAATAATTATTATTATACTATAGCAATAATTCATTTAGTACTTGAAATTTTACAATGTGTTTTAATATGTTACCTCATGCAATTCATACAACACCTCTGTGAGTTAAGTATCATATTAATTATCACCTGCATTTTATAGTTGGGGACTGATAATTTAAATGACTTGACCAGAATTACACAGCTAATAAATGAGAAATTCAAATGAATATAAACAACCACAAAAATTCTAGAATTATAGATCCAAAAAGAACATTAAAGTTCAATGCTTATTTATGTCTGCTTCTAGGAAACCTTATGGTCCTTAAAGATGTAACTCAAGTAGCCACCTCCTGCATAAAGCCAGCGGTTAATATTGTCTCACTTTTAGAAATTACTTTGAATTATGTCATATATATATATATATATATATATATATATATACATTGTATTTACTTATCTGTAATAGAATCTTCTTGAGGGCAAGAACTACTGTGTGTCCTTATATTTCCAGAACCTCACACAGAGCTTTACAAAGAATAGAGTCATAATAAATGTTTTAATAGAACTGAATTGAACCCCTACATTTTGAAGATGAGAAAATAAGAGTAGGCATGATTTAAGTGACACAATTTGGCAAATTAACATAATGACATATTTATTAACATGTCTGAGAAAAGAACTGGGTGCTACATTTTAAGAGGGAAAATGATAAACTGGAGTGTGGCCAGACAAAAGTTGGTGATGTTTTATCCCAGAGACAGGAAAAAAAAGGATCAAATGGAGACTTTCTTACTGTCTTCTAAACTCTTGAGGGCTGTCAGGTTGAAAGAATTTTCTGTAGCTCCTGAAGACAAAATGGTATCTCAAGAAAAGAAGTTACAGGATGGTAGATATCTGCTCAACTATCATGGAGAATTTTTTAATAATTAGAACTTTACAATGTTGGAAAGGGACATTTATTAAATAATGAATTCTTGGTCACAGAAAATATTTGAATTGAAGACTAGATGTCCATCTGTCAGGGTTCATTTAGAAGTAGGCTTGGCAGGTGGAACATTAAACTAAATGATTGTTGAGGTCCTTCTCAACTCTGAGATTCTATAAATCTATTAATTCTCAGAGAGGTTGTAAAACACATTTTTGGAAATATAAAGCTTTATATAGCTCAACTATACTCAGACCAGCAATTTGATGTTTGACATTATTATTATCAACAGTTTTGATCTCTGATAGTTTAATTGTCACCTGATCAATGCAAGAAAAAGTCAGTGGTTTTTCCATTGAGGAATAAATTTTTTGTCATGTCAGACAAGAACTTAATTTTAGTTCTCACTAAAAAAAAATCCATTGATCCATTGATTTAAAAGATACTAATTCAATGCCTATTATGTACTAAGTAGCTGGTCCTACAGATGAAGAAGACACTATCCAAGCAATGGCCAGCAGGTAGTGCAGTGGATAGAATAACCTGGCCTAGAATCAGGAAGACCTGAATTCGAATACAGCCTCAGATACTTACTAGCAGTATGATTTTGGGCAAGTCACTTAATCATGTTTACTTTAGTTCCTCATCTGTGGAATGAACTGGTGAAGCAACTGGCAAACCACTTCAGAATCTTTGCCAAGAAAACACCAAATGGGTTCATAAAGAGCCAGACCAAATGAAATGAATAAACAACATCCAAGCAAATAAATGGCTTTGGCAGAGACCAGAAATCTTCATTTGGACAATTCAGAGGAAAATAAATATTGGGCTGCAAAATAGCCTGCTCACAAAGAGCAAATAATTTGCAAGTAGCCAACACCCTAGAATAGAAGGCCCTAAGTTATGTAGAAGGAAGTAGGTGGTCCAGTGGGCAGAGTGTCCACCCTGGACATTTGACACATGTTAAGCTGTTTGATCCTGGACAAGTCAACTCTGATTGCCTTGTCAAAAAAAATGAAGAAGAGGGAGAGGAAGAAGAACAATAACAAGAAGAACAGGAATAAACAAAAAGAAGAAGAAGAAGAAGAAGAAGAAGAAGAAGAAGGGAGGAGGAGGAGAAGGAAGAAGGAAGAAGGAGAAGGAAGAGAAGAACAAATAAGAGAAGGAATAAGAAGAAAAGTTGAAGGAAGAAAGAAGAGAAGAAGGAAGAAGAAAAGAAGAATGAAGAAGAAAACCAAGAAGAAGAAAAAGAAAAAGAAGAAAAAGTAATAGTGGTAGTAGTGGTGGTAGTAGTGGTGTGGTATGATTAGAAGCAAATTATCTTCCAACATTCAACATGCAAGTAGAAGAAAAGTGTTGGAAAGCTACTTTCTTGGTGTTCCACTGCTATTTGTGCTTTTGAGGTATATGCCAGTTCTTTAAACAGCTTCCTAGAAAGTTAATCAATTTTCTTTCATGCACAGAGGTTACTGTGATGTCCTTATGTAGCTCCTTATATTTCCAGTCTGCATGAGGGAGTGAGACTCAGTCTTAAAAAATTAAAAATATAAAAAAGAAAGAATGAAAAATAAAATATAAATATAAAATATAAAAAAGAAAGAAAGAAAGGCAGCATTTCAATGCTCTAGAAAGTGTCCTGAATGGAAGTGAGGTTAAGGGACAGAAGTACAGAGATTGAATATATCAGATGTAGTCCTTAAACTTCCTGATTGCAAGCATTGGTGTTCTAATCACTACATCACACTGCCTCTGTCATGAATAGCAATAAAGAAAACTATGCACGTTTAGACCAGTGTTTTAAATACAGTTTATTGCCTTTTGTTTGAACAAATAGTAAGTGATGTGCCATAATTCTCCCTTAAATTAAAAGCATAATAAATCTAATGCTGGAAGATACCTCGGAGGTTGTTTATTTAATCCAACCCCCTTATTTTATTAATGAATAAAGGGAAGTTAGATGAATTCATTCACACTAATCATAAGCATCAGAGTTGTTATTTGAACTCAGATCCCCTCACTCCAGAGATAGTATTCTTTCTTTCATACTATGTCTGTTTGCAGTTAGAGTGATTACTATCTACTACATAAAGAAGCAGAACCAACAAGAAAGGTACCATCCATGAACATATTTATGATTTTTTTAGTTTATGATAGTATTGACAAGGATCCAAGAGGGTCATTCACAGATGTTAGTGCATCTTGATTCTAATTAAACTTATCAACATGGGACATTCAGTTCTTAAACCATTTTGTATTCCCCTCCCACCCCCATAACATATTCAGATGTCATTCTGCATTTCCCCAAATGTCACTCAAGAATCAATCCTGGCTGACTAGCCTTAATTGCTATTTACCTTCATTATAAAACTATTAATATATATCATCATAACTTCTACCCCTAGATAAAATTGTTTCATAGACTTAGATTTTAGAGGGATCTTAGAAGTCTTCAAACCCAAACCCTTCATTTCATAGATGAGGAAACTGAAATTAAGTGATTTACCCAGACCCACATAACTGGTTAGGCCTTTGTGCTAGGATTATAATAAAGTAAAATAAATAAAATACAAAAGACATGCAGTTTTTTTCTTCTGTAAATGGAAGCTGATTTCTAAAAGGAATCATTAACTTATATATATTTCAAAATTTTTATTTATATACAAATTAATTTTGAACAGTTTCCTTATCTTTTTTGTGTCATAGAGGCCAATCTGGTGACACCCATGGACTCCTTCTTAGATTCATGTTTTTAAATGCATACATAGGATTGCATAAGAAAACTAATTATAATGAAATATGATTATTAAAACATTTTTAAACACAAATTCACAAACCTCAATCTAAGATCCCAGGATTTAGAGTGTTCTTTTTCATTAATACATCAATTATATGTTTCATAAAAGAAGGTAAAATGTTGCAATTTCTTCTGCTTTCCAAGTATCAAATGTAGGCCTTTCAACTGATTGCTCAATTGATTTTTTTAAAAACTATAATTTGTACCATTAAATCACTTGCTAAAATTCTTCTCCCCATCTTAAAAAAAATTCAACCCTTTTGATCAGTGTTGCTATCTGATCATTAATTCTGAGAAGCACGTCTTCAACAAATGGATACACACATGGATATTTCCAGAATGGAGCTGTTGAATTGGCACTGAATGCAACTCAGCCCCGGCACGGCATTGCCTTTGATCCTTAATTTGAGCCATTCTAGGCAAAGCTCAATGTGCTCTGAAAACACACTTTGGGATTAAATATGTTTAGTACATCAGCCAAAACATTTGTTTATGTTTTGCCCCAAATTTCAATGATCTTGTTTCCTGTCATGCTTTGCTTGAGAAGTAGTATTTATCTAATTAAGGGGGTGCAAAAGCTCGAGGCATAAATGTACTCCTGGGGTGGGTATGGCATGGTTCCTCATTTGCAGACAGAGATGTCTTTCTTCCAGTCTTTTGCCAGTGTACTATGGCTCTGATGACTATTTTTAAACCTTCTCTTCCTTAGGCAGTGTGGTAAGAAAGGCTGACATAGAAATCCCTTAAGCATACAGCACTAATCTTTTATTACAATGTGATGGGAGGTAAGTTACTATCAAGGCAACCTTTCTACATCAAGAAAGAGGAAATAAAACTTCAGTGGGCTCAAAAGACCCTTATTTTGACATTGTTGACTCTTCTTTCTCTTCTATCACTGGCAAAGATAGATAAAGAAACTTGGAGTCAGGAAAAACCAGGTTCAGTTCCCAACGTTTACTATTACTTTATGGATAAAAATAAAATAAGTGATTTTACTTTTGAATTTTTTTGGTCAAAAACTTTTGTCTATTGATTTGATCATATGATTTTTATTGGTTTTGTAATCAGTTATACTGATAGTTTTCTTAATACTGATCCAGTCTGGTTTTCCTAGTATAAATCTCACCTGGTTATAATCTATGATCTTGGTGATCCATTGTATAAGGTTTAAACCTCTTGCAGCAAGCTATTAATTTGTCTTCCAATTCTTTCTTGCTGTTTTTCAATCTTTTCACTCAAGCATACTCATTAAATTTATTTTTAAAAATGTATGCCTAAATTTTTGACTCATCTTTTCTAGCATAAGTTGAATTTGTCCCAAAATGGGTTAATAATTTTGTTTGTTTTGCTTGAGGATGTTTTGGAGTTATTTGGATTCTAGGTTTTTGTCTTGAGTGCTCTTGTCAACATAATAACTCTTTATAAAAGAATTCTTTTTTGTTTGTTTGCTCATTATTCCATTCCACTTTCTGACTTTAGTTTTGTGAAGACTAAGCTCTGAACACTTCTGGAAGGAAAGTATTGGCTGATTCTGTTGCTGTTTCCTTGGGACTTTAATTGTTATATTAATGGTCTACTCTAAGGTGAAGTCTGATTGTTGTTGCTTGGTCTAGGCTCTGCAAGTTTCTGACTTGGGGTTTGGTTCTAAGCAATAGTAAATGATTTCTGGAATTAGCCACTATCAGCCATTTGGGGAATTCTGTTGGTTCAGAATGACAGAACTGAAGAGTAACCTTTGGTTTAGAATTTCTGACCTGGTTATTCATCTGTTGTATTCAGACTGGTCTAGAAACTGAAATGTTGCTCTGCTTCTTGGGTCTGAACCAGATTACAGCTTTTTGCTTCTGAACTTGCCAAAGATGTATGACCAACCAATATAGGATGCTGAAGGTTCCCTTCTCAATCCACCCTATAAATGTGGCCTGAAACTGAGTAGTGTAAAACAAATCTGCCAGTTAGGACATTTTCCTATACCTTTCATGTGGTGCCCTGGTATGGCCCTGGAGTCTCCTCTTGACCTGGTGCATAGCCTCTGCCTGTAAGTAGAAGTACGCCTTTCATCATGCCCTATTAACAGTGTCTACAATCTTCTTTGTCTCCTTGTACCATTCTGGACTGGACAAATGATTCCTTGTAACATTTTCTTGGATTTCTTCTTCAGAATTTGGTTTAGTACATTTTATATATCTGTTTGGAAGACTTTTGTATTGTTCTGATTTGGAATGGGGAACTAATTTTTTTCCCTACTACTCTGCCATCTTAGTTCCCTCCAAATTTGTCATCTTAATTTATAGATCTAATAATTTCCTTTCGCATTTGAAGGCATTCAGTCACATTCCAGGGTCTTCCAAATAAACTTTAAACTCATTAGTTTATCATTTAAAGTTATTCACAATGATGGAAATGAAAAGAATAATGAAGTTAAAGTGAATTCTGCATAATTATAGTGACCATGTTGACCCAGAAAAGAGAAAAAAGAAATGTGCTTTCTCCCTTTTGATGGGGAAGAATATCAGTGAAAAAAGTTGCATATACTGTAAGATATGGCCAGTATATAAGTTGGTTTTGTTTATTTACTTAACTGATTTTTGTTGTTCCCTGAAGTGCAAAGGGAGGGTCACAGGATAAGAAATAATGATAATGTAAAAATGAAAGGGGTCAACTTGGAAAATAAAATAAATAAAATCAAACTGTGAGAGGTTGAAAAGTTATCCAATAATGGGAAACTCCACTATATCCAATGGCAGATTAATCTACTTTTAGGTGGTTAATTGCTAAGGAATATTTCATTACCTTAAACCTAAATTTCCTCCATGATTTTCATCTATTTCTTATAGTTCTGCCTGTAGTACAAAATAAAATAAGCATAATCACTCTTTCTGATAATTACCCTTCAAGTATTTGAAGATGCCATGTCTGATCAAACCATGGATATGAACTTGAAGACAATTTCCATCCTTACTCTCATCTCTTCTTTTAACCCATACCCTTTGAGTTATCACAGAATAAAGTCATCTCTTTATCATCTTAGTTGCCCTTCTCTAGTTATGTTCCAGTATCACAAGAATCTTCATAAAAATGTATCATGTAAAATTATGATCTGACCAGGACAGGTTATGGTGGAAATAAAATCTCCCTAGTTCTAGACCCACTCTCCTGATGAAAAAAAAAATATGATTTTGGATACTAAGACAGATAGTTGTCATTTATGGAATTTGCTCTCTACTATAGTCTCAGAGAGAGAGGAAGGTATATAAGGAAGAAATAATATTTACAGTGTTCTACTATGCTAGAAAAGGAACCAGATAGGACTCTATTATTGACTTGCTTTAGGAAAATGTTTCTGAAATGGTTTTCATTCATTGTTTCAATTACTTGTTTCTTGAGAGTTTTGTTAAGAATAAATCTTGACCTTTTATAAATCTGTTTGGAGTTACTAATTGTATCTTAAAAAAACTTAACTGTTTTAGTGATAGCTTTTACCTTGATCTAAAAGAATTTGAGGATCACTTTGATATTCATATAAAATAATTACATGTTTTTAAATTTGAACTAATGCTGCATGATGCTTTATTCATAGCAATTATATCTCCAGAAACATTTATTTGTATTGAGAAATATCAATTTGACATTTGTTGAAAATTACTAAGCTTCAGTTATGGATTCCTCAGGGATTCAATTAAATTCATTTCAACCTTGGGCAAATCACTTAAATTCTAAAGATATATTCCTGAGGGGTACTTTAGTTGTTAAAATGAGTAGGTTAGGCTAGATGAACTCTAAGGTTCTTTCCAGCTTTAAAATTCCATTATTCTATGTTTAAAGTGTTCCCCTTATTAGCATATTTTGAAAGTGGAAGAAGCCAAGGAAATTGTACCCTTTAATAGTGGTTGACTATTTGTTCTTCTTTCACCTGCATAAACCTAAAAGAACTTGGCCAGTATCTCATTTGATTCTCATAATTTAAGGCTAATGGAACTAAGGATAGAAAGATTATGTGAATTGCCCAAGGTTACATAGTTATTGACTGACAGCATTGACACTTGAACCTCTACTTCTGAGATTAGACTTTCTATTATCTCATGCTAAAAGTATTTAGCATTCATTACAGCATTTTGAATGACTACAAACCTGATATAATTACATGCATAAAGGCTTCATCTATGAACCTGTTCAATCTCTTAGGCTGCCCAATGGAGCTGTCCAGCAGACATAATTCAGTCACAAAATCCACCAAGTTGTACTGCAAGTGCTTCAATCATGTCCTAACCTTGATTTGTCCAGGGTCATTCATCTCTTCTGCACCAAACTTGTATAAAATTTAGGAAGGGATTGTTTCACAGTCACTTGGATACAAAGTAATGTCTCATGCCTTTCTCCCAGACTGATAACTCTATATCCAAGAGAAATTAGGGTCCCTGAGATGGCATGTAGCAATATATTATGTGACATTTAAAGAAAAGGAAGAATGGTGGGCTGGACAAACCTGATGTTTGTTAATAGAAAGATAAAGGATAAAAAGTATTTGATGATGTTTCCGCTCTACCCTCCCCATATGTGTATTGGTCAGGCTACTGCAAACTTTTGACAATTTCATAGCTTTAGAGATCATTTAATTTTCTTCTTTTTTTACAAATCAGAAAAAAAGGAGTCAAGGAAATATTGAGAATGGGAAGAAGAAAATTGTTGAAGGTGAGTGGGACAAAGGGTGAAAGAAGTGAAAGATTAATCAACTGAAACACAATGGAAGTGAACTTGCAAGAGTACAAAGTTGAGAGAGAGGAGTATCGATTGGGAGTTGCCATTTAAAGGAGGCTTACAGGACTCCTGCCTCTGGAAAATACTGACCTGGTGACAACAGAGCACCAGTATTTGGACAAGGTACTTAACCTAGTCATTTCCCAACAATTCACTAAGTATATTAAGTTGCATAATAGCAGCTGTTTTAAATTTAGTAGAGGAAATTTTCACACAAGGACTTGCCACAACACTGAAATCTCTGGCTAGATACAAAACAACAAAAACTTAATAGGAAACCTATTATTTTATCTCTTTACACTGATGATGTTGTTTTGTCCTTCATTCTTAAAGAAAACCATCAGGGAGGTGATGCTATGACAAGTATGTGAATTGGATTCTGTTGAGGGAAAGTGATGTGCTAAGTCACCAGCTTCACTTATTTCTCCAGAGCCATCTGGGTCCAGTGATCAGATATGAATCAGGATAACTGTAGATGGCCCTAGATGTGAGGCAATCAGGTTAAATGACTTGTCCAAGGTAACACAGCTAGTTAGTATCAAGTGCCTGAAGTCAGATTTGATCTTCCACCTGCCTGACTCCAGGGCCAGTGTTTTATCCACTACACTACCCAGATGCCTACCTTTTTACATGGAATGTGGTCAATGATTGCCATAGTTAAGGAATGAGTATCATAAATATAAATTTCTTGCAATGAATATATCTTCTGGTTACTCATTTGTTTTCAGTCATGTTCAACTCTTTTTATGACTCCAGTTGAGATTTTCTTGGCATTGACACCACAGTAATTGGCCATTTCCTTCTCCATCTCATTTTATAGATAAGGAAACTGAGACAAACAAAGTTAAGTGACTTGCCCTGGATCACACAAGTAATAAGAGTCTAAAGTCAAATTTGAACTCAGGAGGTTGAGTTTTCTGACTCTAGACCTGGCATTCTCTCTACTTTGCCACCAATCTGCTCTAAGTATTCTTAATTTACAGAAACTGTTTCCAGAATAAATTTAATGTTGAGGCATAACTGACATCTGAAGGATCTTTATTGTGGAACCAGTGGTCAGTCCATGACACTGTCAAGGAGTCCTCTTGCTTTGTAATTATTCATTTCTCCACAAATTTCCCCCTTTTTCCCTTTTTTATCTGCAATGTAATGGAAGGTCAACCATGAAGTCAGACAACCTTGGTTTAAATCCCAACTCCAGCACTTAGTACCTTAATGACTGGGAAGTCACTAAAACTCCTTGTGTCTTTTTCCTCCTCTTTGAAATGGGAATAATAACACTTTACTTTGTATCTCACAGATTTTTTTGGTGAGAAAAATTTTTATATTTTCAAATTTTCAAATTTTGATATAAATGAGAAGTATTTTCCTTCTTTGACTATTGGCTTCTTTGTCTTTACTTTCTGACTTAGTCCCTCTAGACAGTGTTTCTCCTCACAAGTCACCCACCTTCTTTCTGGAAAAAAAATTGTTTCTTAGTACAGGAATTAGCATATGTTTTAGCATACCAATTTAATCTGAAAAGAGTCGGTCTATATATAATTTGAGGGATGGTAGAAAATTTCAAAGACTAATAGTTCATTTCAGGAAATACCTACTGGGTATCTACTCTGTGCAAAGCTCTATGATAGGTGATTCAGAGATAAATACATCTATATCCCATTGAAACCAGAAGAAAGTTTGATGTCTTGAAGGAAAGGCAAGAATGGTGATCAAGGATTCTGTCTTGTGAAACTTAGGAGATAGAAAGAAGAAGAACCAGTGAAGGAGACCAAGTAGGAATACTAGAAAGGCAAAAGAAGAATCAGAATACTAAAATACCCATTGATCCAGAAAGGACAGAAATTTCTAAAGAAGGCAGTGATTAACAATGCCACAACAACAGAGAGGTCATTTTCTTTGCCAGAAGACAGTAAGCATTCTGTATCTTAGAATATCTTGTATACCCTCAAAACTGACCATAACCCAAATAGAAGATCTCCCTCATCCAAAAGATCCAACTGCTTGACTGACTTAAAATAACAACATTCAAGAATTTGGTGACTAGGGTAACACTGGTGAGTTTGAAGAGTATGACTTTTAGTACATATTGATGGGCATGGAAAGTTCTGCAGTATTTTTCACTTTTCCAAGTCCTAAAGGTGCTGACAGTTTACTGGAAATTCTGACCTAATAGAAAAAATAAAGTATGCATTCAGCATTGTCTTTTGGAACTCTGATTGATCACAAACTCTTCACCTATATTTTGTTCTTAGCCTTGATTGTAGTGGCCTTCACAACCTTCATTCGTTTTGCCCCCACTCCATTTTGATTAAGGACTATTCAAGAGAGAATTTAAACACCACTACAAACTAATAAACTGCATTTTAATGACTCTCAGCTGGGTCACGGTTAGCTTGTCATTGTTTTTACACAAAAGCATGATCCTATTAAGGCCTTCAGATATTTCCTGCTGCCTATGGACTTCAGTGCCTACAAACATTTGATGCTATTTAAAGTCCCTCTCAGCAAATATGTCTTGGTCACATGTGTACAGTGCCATGAATTAATTACAGATTTGAAGCTCTCTCAGCTGTCACTACCATTAGCTACAGTGAATACAAGACTGTATTTTTCCAAGAGATAATTTGGACATCAGAGAAGAGCTAAGTGGTACTGGAATCCCTCTGGCATTTACCTAGACTTTCAGCAGTATAATGAAAATGAAATTTAGACAAAAAGGGACAAAAAGACCCTTTCACAGAAGCTATCAACACTTTCCCCCCCCAGACAAAGATTTATTGGGTGGGGACACATACATACACATTAACACACACACATATATAAACACACAGGCTTTATTTGAGGCACATTGGAAAATGGAAAGCTAGCTAGGAAAAGTAATCATGTGAAAAGATGGCCTTAAAGATAACAGTTTGTTTTTCCCTAAAGAAAAATGAACTGATTTGCAACTGTAACTCCACAAAGGAGACTGAAAATAATTTCTCCAGTATCCATTTATTCTCAAAGAAAGGACATTGTTCATGGGTACAGTAACTTCTTTGCAATCTAGAGGAAAGACTATATTCTATTAGTTTAAAGATTTTGGGCTAACAGAGGCACTAGACCTAGATTACCTAGACAGATAATTGGTGACAAAATAGAATCCAACAAAATCCTCTTACCAACCATTGTTAATATTTTATGTTTCTGATGCTTTCATCTTCATCTCTCCTTTTCCCCACTACTCTTTAGCTTTTCTCCCTTTGTTTCTTTCTTCTTTAATGTAGTTGGCAATGAGCAGGAATAGTATAGAGAGAGAGAAAGGGGGGAGGAGGGATGACCTTGAGTCATATGACCTTCCCCAGTATCCATTTTCTCATCTGTAAAATGGTTTCTAGTCATTCCAAGTTCATAAATAGTTTTTTTTTTATTTCTTTACACCTCTTCTTACCTCTTTGAAAAGGTAAATTCAGTATTGGGACTTCCATCTCTCTTGGCCTGGCTCTTTTCAGGGGTTCTAGCTAATCTCTTGTTTTGTACCTCTTCCTTATTTCCCCATACACACTTGGAATTCTATCACAGGGAGAGAACAGAAGTGCCAAGAAATGGTGTTCTTATTTCTTGCATATTAGGGAGCATTGCTGTATTTAAGACTATCTCATCTGCCCTCTGAAGATAATAATAATGTTTGTCCTTTATTTTTGAAGAAGACCTCAACATCAGGGAGGTGATGTCATGACAAGTACATGAATTGGATTGAGGTGAAGGGGTGCTGTACTAAGTCACCAGCCTCACTTTCTCCTCCAGAGCCATCTGGATTCAGTGGTCATATATGTATCAGGATGACTAGTGATGACCCTGGATGTGAGGAAAGCATGATAAAGTAACTTGCCAAGGTCACACAACTAGTAAGAGTCTGAGACTGGATTCAAAATCATGTCCTCCTGATTCCAAGGTCAGTGCTCTATCCACTGTGCTACCTAACTTCCCTCCTCATAAGATAAACCAAAGATTGATCACAGAGCAGGTTAAGTCAGAGTTTCAAAATATCACCACTATTCCCTGTCTCCTCTCAGATATCACATCTATGTTTATTACTGACCACTGAGACCTTAGAAACTTCTGGGTCATCTAGGCAACTTATTCCAAACCAAATATAAGTTTTCCATGGAGAAAGATTCCTGAAAGAAAGTGTATATATTTATAAAAAGTAGTATAAAGTGTAGCTCTTTTTTTCCTTAAATGTTATTCATGCCTCAGGTCAGTGACATATCTTTCCTATTTCTGGTTCCCATTACTGACTGTATCTGAAGTGAATCCACTTTAGGACTACTCGTTCTAAAGTGAAGAACTGAAGATAAGTCACACTGCATGTATCATCAACTATTTATCTGCTTGAGAACCACTTTTAAGATTTTAATGTGTAGCCTCAAGTAGTTTGGGCATGCTAGCCTTTGCACATTTTTCAAGTTGTTGGAGAATGATTGATTCAAAGGAGAGAAAATTCAATAAAAGACATTGGTCAATTAATCATTTAACAAGTATTTGTTAATGTGCCTAATAGGGCACACACTGCTTTGTAAGATGAAATAAGAAGATATAAATTAGTCCCTGGCCTTAAATTACTTACATAAAAGAGATATCCTACATGTTAATAAGTAAATACAAAGGTAATTTTAGAGGGGTGAAGTATGGCAGCTGAGAAATCATAAAAGGCTTCCTATACAATGTGTATTGAACTTGAAAGTAGACAAGGGAGTTTAATTGTGGAGAAGATGGACTTGCCTATGCAAAAGTATAGAGAAAGGCCATGAAGTATAATGTATAAGCAACAGCAAGAAGTCCAATTATCTAGACTATAGAATGCATGAATGGGACTAATACATAATAAATATGCCTGGAAAGAAGTGTTGGAGCCAAGCTGTGAATAGTTTTAAATGCTTAAAAGAAGAGATTATATTTGGTTTTAGAGGTAATGAGATAGAGATTATTGAGTAAGTGAGAGAGATGGTCAGAACTGTACTTTAGTAATATAATTTTAAGGGCATAGTGGCACATTTTTAGATGGCACAGTGGATAGATGCTAAGTATTAGAAAAGAAGAGAAAATAAAGGCATTAATATTTGAAGGACTGTCATGTGAAATAACATGAAATCCTCCAACTCCCTAATTTTATAGGTAAGGAAACTGACTCAGAGAGTCAGAGAGCTTTAGTAACTGGCCAAAGGTCATCCAAATTGTAAATGTCTTAATACTCTCATCTAATGTGGTGACTCAGTGGTATTATCTCATGCTAATAAGCAGATTTAGTATAAAACTTGCTCAGGAAATCTTAGCCTTGAATCCTTTTACAACATAACTTCTGTTGTTGCAATTCATAGCTCCTTTGTACCCTATTAGATGTCCTTGTCTTATGAGTAGCCATTATGAAAAACTTATTACTTGTTGACTCTTGTCATAGTGATGAACCTTTCCAAACCTAATTGGATTGATTCTTGAATGAAAGAATAATTGCTAGATCCAGACTCAAGGCTTTTCAGTCATGATTGGACCTGCCAGAGCTTGTCATAGTTTTTGAGACCTTCAGGGGCATCTTCACACTATCTCTGATATTAATTTTATGTGCAAATTCTTTTGAGTACATATGTCTCACTTCCTCCATGAAACCTTTCTGATAACCTCAGCCTAATGTATTTGAAGCTTATGCCACATAGTTTTGTATTTATTTCAAGCCATATTCCATAGAATCTTATATTTCTCCTTCTCCCCTAACAAATTAGAATGTAAGCTCCTTAAATGTTGGGTCTATGCTTTTATTTTTAAAATTGAAATTATTTTTATTTAATTTTCCCAATTATATGCAAAGTAGTTTTCAACATTCATCCATTTGTAAGCTTATGAGTTCCACATTTTTTTAACCTCCCTTCCCTCCCCCCCCTCTCCATGGTGGCAAATAATCTGGTAAGAAACCATGCTTTTTATATATGAGTCTGTTCTTTGGTGCCCAGGCATGAGGTTGACTAGAGTTCAATCCAGATTGATTTTTCTTCTAATGAAAGATTGAACTATGTTTTCTTATGTTCCTTGATTTATCAAGTTCCCTACCTCAGTACCCTTGGGATGATTTTACTTATAACTTACTCTGTTTGTCTCAAGAAGACAATATTGGGAATAATGGATAGTTGTTTCAGAGAGACAAATTTAGGTTTGATATCCTAATAGAGCTAACTTAAAAACATGATTATCATGGAAAGTAATGGAGTCTTCCTCATTGAGGTCTTCTTATAGAGTCAAAATTCATTAAGCACCTACTATGCGTCAAGCAATATGCTAAGCTCTGAACATACAAAAAAAGACAAAAGTCTGTCCTTGCTTTCAAGTAGTTCATCATGTAAAAGGGAGATAACATGAAAACAATTAGGCAAAATCAAAGATACAAACACATACACACACACACACATATACTATTTATACTATATATGGAGAGAGAGAGAGACAGACAGAGAGAGACAGAGAGAGACAGAGAGAGAGAGACAGAGAAATAGAAAGGGGGGCATTCAAAGGCCTTTATAATCTGTTCCCCTTTTTTCATACTTCTTAAACCTTCATATATTGTGAACAAGTAACACTAGCCTTCTTACTTTTCCTCAAATAAGTCACTTTATATTCCAAATCTGGGTATTTTCACTGACTTGAGTATTTGAATGATTATTTCAATTCATATTCCCCTATGCCCGCAATTCTTTCCAACCTCATTTGTGTCTTCTGGCTTCCGTAAAATCTTATTTACTACAGGAAGCTTTTTGTATTGCTCTTAATTCCAGTACAGAATTTTAGATTTGATTCAGAAAGTGATAGGTAGAATTTACTGTGTGGATCAGATAACATTTTAAAAAGCTATCTTTGAGAGCTGAGTGAAAGATAAACTGAGATGAAGAGTCATGTATCAGAGAGCAATTAGGCTGAATGACCTCTGATAAAGTGTGATGGGAATTCTTGTTCATGTGTAGTCTAGATCAGGTGTTCATAACCACTTTAGTCTCAAAGACTAGACTCAAGGAAGATTATCTGCTAAACCAATATATCCTTACTCAGGATTATGTTTTTATGCATATTGTAATAATATAATATTCAAAGGAAACCAAATTAAACATTTGTATGAGTATGTACCTTTGTGTTTATTAGAAACCACATACATGGATCCCACAATAAAAATCTCTGATTAGATAGCTTCTGAATTCCTTCCCAGAAATTCACTATTCTCTGTAATGATATCATGAACATTTTTTTTATCAAATTGGATAATAACCTATTACTTTTCATTATATATACATATATATATATATATATATATATATAATCAGTTATGATAAGATTCTCAACTGTAGCATGTATCCTAAGAAGTATTAAGGGCAGGGGAAGTTTAAAAAGTGCTTCTGATATAAGGTGTAAAATGTCTGGAAGGAAAGGGAAAATTATGAAGGGATTAAAATACCTCAAGGATCATAAAAATATTTTATCCTACATTTGAGATTTAAGTCTTTGGTCATTAATAGAAAGGTTACACAAATGGAATCAAGAATACATACATTTAAATTATTCCTTAGATGCTTACTGTGTGACCCTAAGCAAGTCACTTAACTTTTCCCTACCTCAGATTTTTCTTTTGTAAAATAAGGTCAAATGGACTTTACTAGGTAGTTAGGAGGCACGGCAGATAGAGAGAGTGTCAGGCCTAGAGTCAGGAAGACTCCTCTTCCTGAGTTCACTTCTGGCTTCAGTTAATTACTACCCTGGGCAAGTCACTTAATTCTTTTTTCCTCCATTTCTACTTGTGTAAAATAAGCTGGTGAAGGAAATGACAAACTATTCCAGTTTGAAAAGAAAACCCCAAATGGGGTCATGTACCATGACTAAAAAATGCCTTAACAACAGCAATAAGGTATTTACTAGCTCTGATTCTATGGTCATTAAATCTTAAATTTTCTGATCTAGGTGAACTTGGAACTTAGAGATCATATAGTCCAATGACCTCATTTTATAGTTGAGGAAACTGAAACCCACAGAGTTCACATGATATACCAAAGTTCATATAGGTAGTAAGTAGAGCTGAGATTTGAATCTGGGTCCTTTTTTTTTCCAGGGGGAGGGAGGGAAAGTAGAACATCAGAGTTATGTGACTTACCTGGGGTCACACAACTATTAAGGGTCTGTACTTTGAACTCAGCTCTTCCTTACTCCAGGTGCTCTACCTAATTGTACTACCTAGATGTCTTATGAACCCCAAATCTTCTAATTCCAAACCTTACTCATTTTCCTTTGAGTCACTATTTTCTCTTGACCATAAACTCTGAGGTATCCACAAGTGCTTTGTAGATTAGATCCAATAATAAAAATCCTTTTTTGTGTCCTAGGAGACTAATTTCACTGATGTAAATAAAGTACAGTGTTCCAAAAACAGCTCCAGAACAGAAAGCAAGAATGATGGTTTGTACATGAGCAATTACATAAAGTATTTCCAGTTTAGTCATTTTGTTCAAGACTAGTAAAAGAAAAAAAGTGAAAAAAAGAAAGTAAAAAAAATAACATGCTTCAGTCTGTATTCAAATAATATCAATTCTATCTTTGGAAGTGGATGGTATCATCCTTTGTTCTTTGGAATTGTCTTAGATTATATTGCTAAAAACAGCTAAGTCATTCATAGTTCTTCATCAGAAAATATTGCTATTCCTTGTACAACATTCTCCTGGTTCTAGTCACTAAACTATTCTTCAGTTCATGTAAATCTTTCCAGGTTTTTCTGAAATCATCCTGCTTGTCATTTATTCTAGCACAATAATATTCCATTACAATCATTTACCGCAGCTTTTGTTTAGTCATTCCCTAATTTATGGACTTCTCTTTGATTTCCAAATCTTAGCCACTGCAAAGAGAGCTGCTATAAATATTTTTGTATAAATAAGTCCTTTTCCCTATTTTGTATGTAGGAATGATGGTTTGACTTAGAGAATAAAATCCTCTTGATTTTTGCTTTGAAATTTCACACCTCTGTGGAAATCTAGAATGTTTATGTTGCCTTAACTTGGATATTTTAAAAACAAAAGATTTGTTCAGTGTAGTTATAGCTTCTCCTTCTCAGTTCAGAGTCCTTTTGGTCTGTAGTAGATTTGCTTTGTGAGTGTTCATAACTGAAAAAGTTTATTTGTTCTTGACCAAACTTGGAATGGTGAACCTTTTCATACTTAGCTGGGCTAATATGTAGATGACAGATATTGATTAATGGGCCTATATTCAAGGTTTTTCCACATTGACAGGACCTTCTGGAGCTTGTCATGGCCTTTCAGATATCTAGAGGCATCTCTATGCCAGTTCTGATCCCTTGGATGCATTTGTAATTTTTAAACATTACATATGTTCTTGTCTTTTATGAAACTTTTATGAAACTTTCCTGATGATTTCTAAGGTAATTTTAATTTATACTGTACAAGTTTGCACTTGTTTCAGGTTTTATCCTTCTAATATCTTAATTTCTTCCCCTACCCTAACATACACTCTAATAATGGGTATATAAGTTCTTTGAACATTGGGACAGTGAAAGGACAACATGGTTTGTATATGATGTGTATAAGTGAATGTGTGTGTGTGTGTGTGTGTGTGTGTGCATACACACACACATATAATCTAATGAGCATGTGAGAACAGTTTGTTCTGGTGGTCATGAAAGTAGCTGAAACAGGTATTGTGGGATACTTAGAGCTTGGTCAGATATAAGATGTCAAGTCATCCACTGATGCCATTCTAGGGCATCACCGATCATCCTTTTATCTTGCCATTGGATTTTGATAAGTCTGGAAGAAGAGAGTGAGGTTGAGGACTAGTGCCACTCTGCCAAACTTAAATCCAATTCGCATGTAAGTCAAGACAGCACTCATGATGTCACTGATCCTCTTCAAAAATGAAGGATGTACCAACTATGTACATAATGCATACCTATTGAATACAAGATACATTATAAATCAATACAATACAATTTCAAGGGTAAGTAAGCATAAGGAACATTAGGAAAGGATTTTTGAAGGATGAGGCACTTGAAGAGATATTGAGTTTCCAAGACGTGAAGGAAGAGAATTTTAGATATGGGGAGTACATATTTCCAGGCCAAGAGTTGAGGACTAGAGAGCTAAGACCAGAAAATAGCAAATATGGAATTGGATTGGAATATGCAGTACTAAAGAGGATGATCTATAATTACCAAGAAAAGACAGGTGGAAGCCAGACTGTAAAGGTCAATAGAAATGTCAAATAGAGGAATTACATTTTTATCTCTGATACAAAAGGTAATCACTGGAGCTTCTTGAAAGAAGGAAATAAAGGTTTATCTTAAAAAAATACTTCCTATGTGTCAGTCCCAGTGCTAAGTGCTTTACTTAATAAAAGGTAAAATGATTAGATCAATGATTTTGAAATATTTTCATTTATGGAGGATGATTAGGACAAGAAGACACATGATACTACTGGGAGACTGTAAATAGGAGGAAATTGTAATAGTTCCACTAAGAATTGATGAGGCCTTGAGCTAAGGTAGTTGTGATGTGATAAGAAATAAGGAAATGTTTGGGAGATATATTGCAGAAGTAAAAATCAATGTCTTGATTACTGGAAATGGGTATAAGGGACAACTACTTGATTATAAACCTAGGTAACTGAAAGAAAAGTAGCCTCACAGAAATGTAGAAGTTAGGTGGAGGGATGGGGTGGGGAAAGGTGGGTTCTCTTTTTCATTTGTTGCTTTGAAAATACCTATAAGGATTCTTGGAAATCAGGCAACTGTACATAAGATATGGGACTTGGGAGAAAAACTCTAGAATGTAGATTTTGAGTTTTCTACACTGAAATGATAACGGAGATGATAAAATCATCAAAAAAAGAGTAGAGAAAAATTAGAGGATAGTACCCCCCCCATAGAGCCAAGGGGACCTCCTCCAAACAAGAGACATAACTGACTTTAGATAATCACTTAACTTTTCTGATACTTAATTTCCTCACATGTCTAATTGAAGGGGTTAGGAAAAAATGATTTCTGAGATCTGTTCTAGCTCTAATTATACTAAAAGGAAATATCCCTCAGATAGGTGAAGAACCGGAACAATGTCCCAACAACCCCAGGGACAGTGAGTATCCAAAAGGGGGGGGGGGTACAGTTAACAATATCAACAACTAAACAGATCTCAAAAAGAAAATAAAATGAGAACAGACCTTTGGATTTAGCATCATCAGTGACCTTGGAAAGACCAGTTTTCATCAGTGATAAGGATAGAAAGTCAGTTGTCAAGGAGCTGAGAAGTTAGCAACAACATGCAATAATAGGTAATAGATAGAGTATTGGATTTGAAATCAGGAAGTCTTAGATTTGAATACTACCTCATTACTAGGAATGTGATCCTGACAAGTGTCTTAATCTCTTGGCTTCTGTTTTCTTACCTTTAAAATGAGACAAGAAGACTCACCTTCATGAATTCGAATCTGGCCTGTGCAAGTCACTTAACTCTTTTTTCCTCAGTTTCCTTATCTGTAAAATGAGTAGGCAAATGCCAGTATCTTTGTCAAGAAAATCACAAATGGAATCACAAAGAGTCAGACATGACTGAAACAATTCAGCAGCAACAACAACAAAAATCACACAGTTGGACTTAATGATCACTGAGGAAGGCACTTTGAATTCTAAAACTATGATCCTATGGGTGTAAAGTAAAATAGAAAGGGGGTGAGAGGGAGCTTAGTAGCCTCACCCCCCAGGGATTTGACTAGAAATGAGAGGGGACATAGAGCAGTCTGAGGTAATGGTACATTTAAATGAAAGAGTTTTTGATGGCTTTGATTTTTGGTGGTTTCTTTTTTTCTTAGGATAGCAAAAATCCAGGGATTTGTCAATGATAGGGGGGAAACACCATTGGTAATGATAGTGAAAGCTAAAGTGAGAATACGATTATTGAAGGGGCAAAATTTTCTAATTACCAAAAGGATGAAATGAAAATTCCCCAGAAAAGGCCTCTACTAGCAAAGACCAACATTTACCATTCTTGGGGGTCTCTTAATACTTCACATGTTAAGCTTTTATGTTATAATATTTAATCTTTTTTGACTTTGCAGTATTTTTGTTACATTAGAATACAATCTCTTTAAATAGAATGAATGTGATAAAGATTTTTAAAAGCCTATTTTTAAACCATAATTATCATGAAAAATACCTGACTGAAACAATGGACCAGTTCAACTGAGAAACATTTGTTTTGGTTTAAGTTCCCCTGTGCAGCAGTGAAGTTAATCCAGATACCTTAGCATTCAATGCAAAATCCTGGGGATGTACCTCCTCCAGAATGATTTCACCTCATAAACCTGACAGAAGAGGGATAAAAGTAGGAATGATGTGACTGAGAAGAAAGATGGGAAGGTGCTGTTTCTGCTAAGAATCTCAAACCAGATGGAAAGTATTGAAGAGGAAGTGATGCAGATCAATCCAAGATGCTTGAGAGCAGGATGGGAACCTCTGGCTTTAGATTATGGGGGGGGCAGATTGTTGTTTAATATGAACTAATATCTGTATGGCTGTGGACAGTACAGGACTACTTCCCTATCACCTAAACTATTCAAATTGAAGCTGAATGATCATTTAGTTGGGATCATGTAAATAGGTTAGAAGTATGATGTACCTACAATCATACTCATCTTCAAGTCAGAAAACTTAATTCATACATATCCTGGATCTAATGCTTAATTGTATAACCCTAGCCAAATCAGCCTCTCTGAGTTTCCATATCTTTATCAATTAAAGAGGAAAAATAATACTATACTTACCTTACTGGATTGTTATAAGGAAAGAGTCCATAAACATTAGTCATATAAATGTGGATTTTGTTGTTTATTTTTATAATTATCTCATTCTTCTCATTTACATTCAGTGAAGATAGAAATAGTGTTGGGAAAAGTTGCTATCTTGAAATCATACTTTCATATTCAACGTTAGGTAGACTGTTGTTCATTTTATTTGTGAATAAAGTGACTACATTTTTTGTAATCAAATAAAAGCTTTGAGTCAGGGAATAATAAACACTTACTGAGCAATTACTTTTTCTAGGAACTGTGCTTAGTTCTGGGGATACAAAAGGGGTATGAAACAGTCCCTGCCCCCAAGTAACTTATAATTTAAAGGCCTTAAGATGAAAGCTCACTGGAATTTTATTCAGAATAACTCTAGTAGGAGATGGGATGATAGTGATGGTATGAATTACATTCTGTTCTGACAGAACTTTGGTTTTTGTTTTTTACCCCATTGGATCTCTATATTTTAAAAGTTTTTCATTCCACATAGATTGGAGATCATGAAAATTCAGCATGGTAGGATCTTATCAACAAGAATTATTGTTCTTACTTTATGCTTGCCACCGGACTAAGTGCCAGTGATACAAAGCAAGGCAAAAGACAGTTGCTGCTCTCAAGAAGTTCACAATCTAATAAATACAATAAGTAGACAGCAATGAGCATGCATAATCTATGTATGAGATAAAAAGGAGATGATCTTGGAGGGAAAGTATTTACTTTTCATTGTTCTTATATTTTGTGGATCAGTCTTATATCCAGTGATTGTGGGCAACAGTTCTACCTGAGATGATGCTCCAAATTCAGTACAGTTTATGTGTCAAATTATCAAATATATGTTTTAGGTCTGTAGCTATAGTACAGAAATTTATTGTCTGTTGATTTCTTAAAATAGTAAGATGCTTATTTCTGGCCACCAGACTTTGTCTTTCTAGGAATTGTAGGTGCTAAGTTTTTGCAACCCACAATGATAGCTATTATATCATTTGTCTAAACATTTTTAATGAAATTCAGATAAACTGAGGACAAAGTATTATCTTGTTATTACTCAAAATATTTAATGTTCATCATATTGGTGCACAGGTTGAGAAATCCTGCTTTTTCTGTCCTTAAAAAGAGTATTGAAATGGAAACTCATCTTCTGAAAGTACAGTATGGAACAGGACAGGACAAGAGGAATGATGTGTCCCTTGTTCTATTCTCATCTGGTTTTAATGTCTTCTGCTAGGCTATTGTTATTATAGAGAGGATCACTATACTGGTGAAGAAGTTTGACTAGACGAGTTTTCTACATTCCCTTTAAATACTACCATTATATAATTCTGTGATGCTATGTCTAGTGGAAAAACATGGGAGTCAACATAGTTTTATTATGAAAAGCATTCCATTTATTATATAATTTACTTATAAAAAAACACAAACCAAATCTATCTTTTGTGGGATGAAATTCCAGAGAAGACAGCATACTCGTACATCTGAACTATCACTGTGTTTTGACCAAGTCTTCATCATTTCAGCAACTGTAGTTTCTAGTGACCATGTAAAAGGAAAATTGGATCTTTGACATCAAGAACATACATTAGTCTTTATTTACTCTTAAAGCTAAGAGATCAATACAATTTGCCAGCAGAATTGAAAGTCATTCATGTGGAAACTTTCATCTCCCTGTCTTTTAGACATAAAGTGCCACTTTGAATCCATGCTGTCCTTTGGTAAACTATAAGGCAAGAATCTTCTAGAAGAATTCTAGATAGGATAAGTTACTTGTATGTGATCAACTTATAAATGAGTTTAACTGCACTCTTTTCATTTTCACAAGTCAGTCACTAATATCTGAATTGCTTTTTTGTTTTATTTTTGATTTTGAGATTTATTATACCAAAATACAAGCCAAGCTTGGAAACTTCCTATAGATCCTAAACCCATAGGAGTTTAAAGAGAATTGCCTAAGATATATGGAAGATAAATTACCTGTCAAGATTCATGAAGTTAGTAGACACCAAAGACTGGAGTTAAAAGTTCTCCCTGACTCTAAACCAAGTTTTTATGTACTAATTCCTCTCTGAGTTTTGGGAATTAGTCCCTGTGAGTTTCTGAAATCTGAAATCCATTTACAAATTCTCCTTTTTTTTGTCAAATTATGGTTTGCTTATACCCCCTATGTTGTAAAAGATCTATATATTTTTTTCTTTTTGGTCTCCCACACATGAATTTAAAAAACAATTTTCTGTTAACTTTAAACAAACTTTAAAGGATCAAAGAACAGATAGCAATAGTTAGTTAACTGGGGGAGGGGTGTATTTGCAGTACAGACATCTAGATGAGGAGATACCAGCTAAATATGGAAGGATAAGAAGAGGAGGATACCATTAGTTTTTGACTGGAAAAATATCAGAGAGAAATAGACTTTTTTCAGTAGGGGATGGGCAACTGGTTATCCTTTCAATTCTTAGACTGGGGAAATATGAGATAAACTTAGGGAACAGAATAGAAAGTTTGTTTCTAAAACAAGGCAAAACAAGAGTCATTAGACCATCAGATTCTGAGCATCATTCTTCTCTGTAGTATCTAATATGGTTAATAACATGGTCATCTACCTTTCACTAGGAAAACTCTGAAAATGTCTCCTGAGACAGATAACCTGTTCCATTTGGGGATAATTGTAACTTTAGAAAGTTTCTCTTTCTGTGGAACCTAAATCTGCCTCTCTTTAACAGGCATCGGTTCTTTCTAGTTTTACTGACTGGGTACAAACAGATTAAGTATAAAACCGCTTGTTATCATGTCTCTCCTAAATCATGTCTTCTCAAGGCTAAACATACTGATTTCCTCCAAATAATCAATTTATCTCATGGTATTCAGCATTTTCATCATCTTCACTGGCTTCCTCTAGATCCTTTCCATTTTGTTAATGTTCTTTCCTAAAAAGTTGCACTGAGAAAGGAACATAATAAACAAGATTTTGTCTAAAAGGGCAGGGTTGTATTAAGACTATCATTTCTCTTGACTTGCACACCATATCTCCATTTATAAAACCTAAGTTTTTGCCATATCACTGTCACTAAACAAGATCTTTTTCACATAAGTTCCACATCACATCCATCTAGTATATATGCAGTTGACTTTTGACTTTTTAATCTCATATATATGTATATATATATATTATTTTATATTTATATCTATTATGTTTCATCTTAGATTCTCTTTATGTCTATCATCCAACATCTTACCTATTTTTTTCCAATCTTACATTGTCCACAAATTTAATATGCATGTATTCCATGTTCTCTAGCTTCATACTTCTAAATACCCATTTGCAAAGAAGTGTGGTTCCCCAGAAGGGATCTTACTTAGTACTTCTCCTATCAAGATTTTACTGAAAAAAAAGGGATTGGGGATGTTTTGTTTTTCTTTAAAGCCATAGATCACAAATCCCATTGGTATAGTTTTTCCATTAATTATTTGTTGATATCAATTAAATAATCAATTAAGTCAGATTAATTAGCTTTTAGAAATATTTCCTGAGATGATGGTATAGTAAGAACAGATGGTGAAACATCATTTCAAAT